>NW_028292579.1:23469149-23673636 GCF_029948245.1 Actinia tenebrosa
TGGCAAGGGTTTTTTTTGAAAATACTCTTGGTTTTATTTACCTTCGCCCGTAAGTAAAGAAGTCAAACGAGATTATCTGCTCGCGATAGCCCAACTAGCTACCGGCCAATCAGAGTTCGTGTAACAACTGAACCGGACGAAGGCCAATCAGAAACCGCTTCTTATTTCGGGTGACGGGGAACAAGGATTCTGGCGCTGTTTTGCAGACGGTTATTTCGAGGAAATTATACCGGATGAACAGAGGCTACCCCAGCAAACATACACTTTACGATTTCCGCAGCTCTATTTCCGGTTTTGATTGATAGATATTATGTAAGATTAAGGGCAAGAGGCCACGCTCATTACGAATGCGTCTGGTTCTACGACAGTTACATCGACAGTTAGTCAATAGTTGTCGAAGGTGATCAAAGCAGCACTACTGTATCTTACCGCCATGGGCAAAAAGGCACTTTATTCGCAGCTTTTGTGGTTTTTGATAACGTTGTTGCACTCTGGTAAGTCTCTTTATTCCTTTTTAGTGTCTAAAAGGATTGTAGTCTCGAAAAAAATTATTCCGTATTTGGTGTTCAACTAGAACAAAGGATTTATTGTTACATTGGACGGTCGTGGAAAACAAAATGCCCAAAAGCTAAAACTAACAATAAAGCCTGGATTACAAAAGCATGACTGTCCAAAATGATGACACTTGATATGGGTTATGGACTTCGCTATCAGCAGTACAGTAATATGGTTCAATTAATCAAGATTTTGCCAATCTCTCTTGCTTTGTAGAACGAACTTTACATTTAGTTGCAGTTAATGTCAAAAGTTACTATGTTTGTACAACGCAGGCTGTTCAATAGACTCGTAGATAGATTCGTCAGACTCATTGTGGCAAAGTGAAACTGCTAGTAAAATGAACCTCGTATTTGCCCCTAAAAAAGTAGTAACCTTTCATTTCCTGGAAAGAAAGGCGTAGAAGAAAAAAACAACAACTTTGCGTCAAAAAAGGAAGTTAAAATTTGCTAATTAGATGCTGGTAGTTTATAAGGGGGAAAAATCAAGGAATAATAATAAAAAAAAAAAAAACAAACCCCTGAAAATCGCATATTGTAAGGCTTACAAAACTGACCAAAGGAGACATCTTAATATCCCCCTGAAACAGTATACGAAATATGCTCTGAAACTCTAGTACCGAAGAGCTAGTGTCAGAGTTCAGATAAAAGTGCTTTAGTAGAGACGTAATATTATTAGTAGCTTGCATTCATCGTGTTTCTAGTTTCTATTTCTAGGCCCATAAAACTGGTATTCCAGGTTCCATTTTTGGGCCCATAATGTGGTATTCCACACCACAGGGAAATTCGCGAAGCATTTTGGTAGTGGTGGTAAAATGTGGCCATCATGCAAACGTCCTATTTTACAAGGCCAAAGATATACTCTGATATTACTATGATATAGTGTCCCTGAAAATATAGTTTGCGACTTAAGAACTGAAGCGTTGAAATTCGAATAATGCTGTTATTCTAGACAAAATAACTATCAGCCGTTGATTTCATCGTGCCAGTGTCAAGTCCCAAAGAGGGCTTTTACTTTTACCTGTTTAAACTAGCTTTTGAATTATAATTTATATATATTTTACAGCGCTTAGAGCCGACTTGTATAGGCGCTATATAAATCATATTATATTATTATTATTATTACTGACAATTTTTATCATGTTCTATTTTTTTGAATAGCCATTCTCTACCTTGCGACTGAATATCCCCTGATGGATATGCGTTTTACCCCCAATAAGTGAAATATCGGGAAATCTGAATAATAACCGTTTCAAGATCTGTTTTCAAAGGGCATTAGATAACAGTTTGCAAAACTAGACTGACTCTGCATGCAATGAAACCTGAGAGGATTGAAGTAAGAGTTCAAACGGTATGAAAGGGAATTTGCCCAAGCAAGTATTAGTCCAGTTTTGAATTCTTTGCATTACAGGGTTAGCCTCGATTTCGTATGGAATAATTTTGAATATTTATGTGTTCCAATTTTAAGGTGTTTGTAATATTTATTATTATTTCTTCATGCAGCTATTATTATAAAATAAACTCAACTTTATGATAATTTAAAAGTTGTTTTGCGATCAATAGGCTCTGCCTCCGTGATAGTACGTCTTAATGGTACCAACTCCTCACAATCCGAGGGTCGGGTCGAGGTGCAATACCGCGGAGTTTGGGGTACTATCTGTGACGACTACTGGTCTTTAGACAACGCTCACGTGGTATGTAGGATGCTTGGTTTTGCAAGAGCATATATAACCAAGAGATTTGGACCAGGAACCGGGCAGATTTGGCTGGATGACGTATCGTGTAAAGGAACCGAGACGTCTATTGACAAATGCCGTCATGGTGGATGGGGACACCACAACTGCGATCACAGTGAAGACATTGGTGTTGTGTGCACTAACGGTGAGTTAAACAGCTTGTAAATGGGTTGCCTAAAGAGGTGGGAGACAATGATAGCTGGGAACACCGGAGATTTGAATTTGAAAAGAAAAACAAACTTTATGACCGCCCTTGCCCTTTCAGAAGGTTATACTGTCACATGGAGGTACTGTCACATGTCTCGGCATTAAAATAGTCATTTGACTGAATCTTATATTGGTTATAGTAAGAAATGACTACCAAAAGTTTCAGTCATTTTGAGCTAATTCTCACAGAGATATTATCTATTTGACGATTTGCCTTTTTTCAAGGATCCTGGGTTGACGTCATTACGTTATTTCTATATTGAATATCTCAAAGACAAAAAGCAATGAAAGAACCATCTATGATGTTTACCCCACAAGAATTAACACGTAAAACATATCTCAACAAGTAAGTAATCTTCTGTATGTCATTTCGTAGGCACCCCTAACATAGCTGTGCGAATGGCTAATAGCAGTCTTCCACATGCTGCTCGAATAGAAATACGTTATCATGGAGTATGGAAATCGTTATGTGATGGCTACTGGTCTTTACAAGATTCTCATGTCGTGTGTAGAATGTTCAGTTACACCGATGGTGCTGCTTTTGCTATTCAAGGATACCAGAGTACAACTGGTGATGCATGGGATACACAGATCAGCTGCAGCGGAACCGAAACGTCTATTGACAAGTGTAAAATTCGACACTGGGGTGAGAGTGATTGTTCAAGTGACTACAGAGCTGGCGTTGTCTGCCTTAGTAAAGGTAAAGATAAAAAAAAACACTTTTAGGTCTGATAACTGAAAAAGAAAGCTAGGAAGAAAGTAGGAAGAAAGAGAGGAAGAAAGTAAGTAAGAGAAGTTAAAAGAGGTATTAACATTCACGCCTGCCAACCCACTCTCAACCGAGAAGGGGGACGCCACAAATTCCATGGGGAATACTCCAAACTTATTTTTACTTACTTGAATAGCATCATTTTCATACTTAAAGCTGTCTGGCGTACTTCATAAGTCAGTTCTCGCAAACGAAATAGATACGTTTAAGAACACTGCTGATCAAACAAAGTAAAGGACTTCAAGAAGACAATAACGTCAACGAGCTGTCAACGCGATAAAATAAACTTATTTAAAGTGTTGAAAAACTAAGAAAGACAGATTGTATGCTTGAGGCAGATTGTCAAATTCTCATGGCCGAAAATAGGTTTTAGAATTCAATATTTATTATTTTTAGGACAAGTTCCTAATGTAGCTGTACGTCTTGTGAATGGAAGCACTCCAAATCAAGGCCGGCTAGAGGTTCGATATTATGGAGTCTGGGGCACAGTATGCGATGATTACTGGGGAATAAGTAATGCTCACGTGGTCTGTCACATGCTGAATTACAGCAAAGCTTTGACAACAGGCACAGCAAGTAAACCATGGAGTGGTCCTATATTACTGGACGATGTAATGTGTAATGGGTTTGAAGATTCGCTTGAGAACTGCCAGAAACGAGGTTGGGGTCAACACGACTGTTACCATGGTGAAGATGTTGAAGTCACATGCGAATACGGGCCAAGAGGTAAGCATATCAGTCAGCAAGTGAATCTATCATCCTTTAGTTTTATACCTCCACGGCACTCCAAGGATCCACTTTATTCTCAGATCTTCACTGAAATGGTCACCAACTGCATTGGATGTAGCACTACTACAGTTTTGAATGTCATTATATTCTTCGATTGCACGTTACAGCATCGCGGCCTCTCGGGGGAGCGTTGGTGCTCGGCATTTAACAAAAGATTTCTTATTAGCACCCATTGTTAAGGGCACCAATGGCCGCCGTGCTTTTGTCTTTTGACTCTCTTGGGAATGCTTGCAACCCATCAATATCTAAAAGTTTGTTTTAATGAGCAAAAGACTGTGCACATACGATAACTACTTGTAAGTTACTTCCTAAAGGTCTAGTATAGTAAAGAATGTGCGGCCATGCCAAATCTTACACAAGTAGTAAATAAACAGATGAGTCTAAGGACGTACTTTATACTTTTACGTACTTTATACTTTTACTGTTTTTCCCCAGTTTATCCAAATATCAGTGTTCGACTGGTTAACAGCAGTTTTCCCCACGCTGGTCAGATAGAAATGCGTTATTTTGGCGTATGGAAGCCTTTTTGTGATGGAAGTTGGACTAAAAAAGATGCTAATGTCGCATGTAGAATGCTAGGATACAGTCAAGGTGCTGCGCTTCCTGTTCGAGGATACCAGAGTACAACTGGTGACGCATGGGAAACACGGATCACCTGCCGTGGCACCGAGACGTCTATTGAAAAGTGTAGCAATATATATTGGAAACAGAGTAACTGTCACGATAACAACAGAGCTGGTGTAGTTTGCCTCACTTCAGGTATGCCTGTCAACCCATGCAGGATGGGCTCCTAGTTTATCACGGTGGTTTCTATTATAACCACCACACGTTCTAGCCTTTCTTGTATAATGATAATCATTTCCATTTACCAGGCCAAGATTCAAACGTAGCTGTTCGCTTGGTGGACGGAAACAAACCGAATCAAGGCCGAGTAGAGGTTCGATATTATGGAGTCTGGGGCACAGTTTGCGATGATTACTGGGGCATAAATAATGCCCACGTGGTCTGTCGTATGTTAAACTACAGCAAAGCATTATGGACAGGAGGTGCTAAGGTCAAAGGGAGTGGTCCTATATTACTGGACAATGTATATTGTAGCGGATATGAAAATTCTCTCGAGAGCTGCTGGAATGTAGGTTGGGGTGAACACAACTGTGGCCATTATGAAGATGTAGGTGTTACTTGTGCAAACGAAACAAAAGGTAAGAAATAACTTTGGATTATGAGTAATATTATTGAAATGTCGCATTACCAACGCCAAAGACTACCTTTTAGCTTTGATAAAAATATGCATCACTAAGGGAATACGATTCGTATGCGTTACTAACCCAAATTTTAAAAGTGTAAACTTATTTCGATCATAGGGAAGATTGTGTTACTGTAATATTACAATCATATATTTATACTCTAGTGCAATATCACGAAAAAGGATTACGAATGACGATTAACGAAAAACTTAGCATATCTTCTATAAATGACTTTGTTTAGCAAAAAAAAAAAAAAAAAAAAAAAATTGTTCCGATACTTACTCGATAAGTATTACAGTGTTTATAATAAATGACGAAGCCTACCTTCGTAGTAGTAGTTGTATATCTGACTTTTGTACGAAGAATAATTGAGATAAAGAAAAAAAGTTGAAGCTTAACGTAATTTAACCATTAAAAACATCAACCCCTGTTATTTATTTAGCCCAAAATCCAGACGTCGCTGTTCGTCTGATGAATGGAAGCACCCGTAATGAAGGCCGAGTCGAGGTTCGATATTATGGACTATGGGGTACAGTCTGTGATGATCGTTGGGGACTAGCAGATGCTCACGTGGTCTGTCGTATGCTGAACTACAGCAAAGCATCATGGGCAGGAACAGCTAAGATCATCGGTAGTGGTCCTATTGTACTAGACGAAGTACAGTGTCGAGGAAATGAGAAGTCAATAGAATATTGCCCCAAAGATAAATGGGGATGGCACAACTGCCTTCATTCTGAAGATGCAGGAGTCAAGTGTGAAATGTTATCAAAAGGTTTGCACCAAAATCATTCAAGTTTCGAAACTATTCAATAGACAAATTTAAAGATAAGCTCTATGATATATTAATGGCTAGTTTGCACAGTTACTCCTAATCACTCTAAAACTGATCTAGAAGATTAATTTTCTCGGAGAAAGACTTTAAACCGTAGGCCCTGTCTCCCAACCCTTCCTAACCTGCAGTAAAATGGAGGACATAAAAGAACCTGTTGAATCATTCGTGTAAGAGTAGGGGATTGTCTCCCGGTTCAACAGCCTAACCTAAATTGGAGGCATAGCACTAACGTAATAATTATTCACTCATGATTGGCATACTAGTTTATTCTAATTTGAGTTGTAGTAATACAAGATTTTTGACGGCTGCCAATAGTGCCTTAATATGAAGCCCGTAAAGTCCTACACTGGTCATAATTGTAAAGCGCATTGAGACCATGTAAAAATGCGCTATACAAGAACCTCCCATTAATTCCGAATTAACTCCGTCAGTTTTACAACTGTTTAGTAGCAAAATTAAGTAACTAATATTTTTTTAGAGGAAATAAAAGTTACTGCTCGTCTTATTGGGGCCGACCATAATCACATAGGAATCGTAGAAGTAAACTACAACGGGACCTGGAGACCAGTCTGTGATGATACCTGGGATATATTAGATGCACACGTGGTCTGTAGAATGCTTGGTTACAAAGCTGCGCTTCTGGGAATTAAAGGATATCGCGTACGGAAGGAAACTGGACCATGGATGGGAAATGTGGAATGCAGTGGCAACGAAAAACTGATCAGCGAATGTTATCATCGCGGATGGAACAACACCTGGTGCCCAGGGAAACTCTATGCTGGTGTGATGTGTAACATTACCAATGGTAAGCATCTCATTCTGTTTTGAGTGAATTTACTGTTTCATTTGCCAGCTTAACAGATGTACACAAACGCCGATATTATCTTACCCTACAGAGCTCCCTCAAGCACAAGTTCGTTTGGAAGAAGGCAATTCACCCAACTCTGGTCGTGTTGCTATTCGGTATGGAAACTTATGGGGTACCATATGTAGAGACGAAATCGATATCAACGCTGCTAGAGTGATGTGCCGTATGCTCGGCTACCCAGGATTACATTATAAATATAACTTTAAACCTGGTAGTGGTGCTATTTGGCTGATGAGCCTGGAGTGTGATGGAACAGAAAAATCTATAACTGACTGTCGTCTTGGTTGGGGAAATGCAACCACATGCAGTCATGACCGTGATGTAGCCATCATGTGTAAAAAAGGTAGTCTTGTCTATAATGTTCAGGTCAACTAACACACCTTCCCCCACCTGCACAAAGAGCTAATATGGTCACGTTAGATTGCTGTACATAAGTCAAGAATTACAGGAGTTGTAAGACAGATATTCTGCACTTCTCAGAATCACCCCATTAAACGATTAGCAGTAGTACAGGATACTCGGCTTTTCGAACCTAAGTTGAATGATTATTAGAAGTTCTTAATTGGAAAATACTTTAAAATAAATTTGCTTATTATGAGTTTCATGTGATTTGAGATTGTTCGATGCAATCTGATGTGGACTTTGTATCTATAGGCAATTTAATAACTTTTGGTGCCCCACCCCAACGTTTCGCTTTTTTGAGATCGCCCTCAGTCCCGTTGGACAATGCTACATTAAAGAAGAAAAAAAAACAACAAACAAACAAAACAACAACAACAACAACAACAACAAAACGGAAAACCACTCACAAACGGCTGCTACGTAGGCTAAGCCATAAGCCGATTTCAAACCATGGTTCAAAAGGTTTAGCAGATCAACGTTTGTTAGATCATTGAATATTTGAGACCCCCCTCTGTAACAGGCCAAAATAAGATTTCTCGATAATTATTTCATTTAGATCTTTCAACATAACATAATTTACCCTTTGATTCTATGTTACCTTAACATCTTCAGCCGAAGCTCCTAGATTCAAGATTAATGGAACCAATGGCATCACAGATTCAACAGTGATCATCTTGTTTAAAAGAACACAGCAATCGATTGGAACACAAATGAAACGGTAAAACTGTGAAACGGTAGAACGGTAAAACCATTATTACTTACTAATTAAGAGATAGTCAATGGTTAAGCGTGGTATATCCAGTTCTGCTTGTAAAGTGGCCCTTACCCTGGAGAATCAGGGAAATACGCGTGGTCTGAAATGACAGAAACGTCAAGGTGAAAATATCTGCTGCAAAAAGTGTGTTCTAAAGCGCTGCTTGGGATCATAAATCCAACCACGTTTCACGACACTGATCAGTGCTCAACCTATTATTGAGTATTTTTTTGTTTTATCCTCAGTGTTTATCAAGTTGCTGTAGAAAAAAGAAACTTAGAGAAAAACCTTCAGTCCGATGGTCAGACAGAACCGTCCGCGTTTATTGATGACGTAAACGTAACCATGAAGACTAGCAAAGTGAATAATAGTTACATCGCAGCGGAAATACTTGGTAGTAGCTCAAGCCTAAAGATTGGTGACGGTCAGTATTACCGTAATTACTACAACGCACCGTTAGAACCCGGATGTCAATATAGAGTCTACGTAAGAGCTGTGACCAAGACGGTAGAAAAGGTACTACAGACGTACGGTTCTAGACGAATTACTTCGGGACAAAGCATTCTTTTCACGCGAAAACTATTTCCCCTCCACCCTCCCATCACGGTTAATGTTCTTCCAAAACTTCGAGACAAAGCATTCTTTTCAAGGGTAAACTATTTTTCCTCAACCCTTCCACCACGGTTAATGTTCTTCCAAAACTGGAACCAAATAATGGAACTGAGACCTTGGAAAATCAAATCTTGATCATGAGTTGGTAGAAGAGGCCGGTAATAGGAAAAAAAACAAACATTCTTTTTGGTCCCAGTTTGTGAATCTGTAGACCGAATATGTATTTGTCGCATGAAATGTGTCCAGGATGGAATCTAACTCGAATACAATATTTAGTACCTCTATTTGATAACATTTACAGGTTATAAATATGTAGATTAACAAAAAATTAAGTACAAGCTACCTATAATAACCTAATAGTTAGTCAAGACGGGCAACTGGCATATTTACAATAATTATATGATGTTTAATAGTTGAGAGAGGTAATAAATAAATAATAAAAAAACAACAAAAAACAAAAAAAACAAAAAAACAAACAAAACAAAAAAACAAAACAAAACAAAACAAAAACAAAAAAACAAAAAAACAAAACAAAAACAAAAAAACAAACAAAAACACTAACACTACACTACACTACAGTCACATAAATTGATTGCTAACACACCTTTTCTGACTTTTCTTTCTACTTTTATAGAAACCGATTTATAGCGACACAACTTTTGTGGCTTTTGTAACCAAGCGGCAAGCTATCGCTAACAAAGGTAACGTAAGTGAAATTATGAAATGATCAGGGATTGATAAGAGAGATATGATATAATT
Source organism: Actinia tenebrosa (assembly GCF_029948245.1). Taxonomy (NCBI): domain Eukaryota; kingdom Metazoa; phylum Cnidaria; class Anthozoa; order Actiniaria; family Actiniidae; genus Actinia; species Actinia tenebrosa. The sequence continues at coordinate 23,478,679 of NW_028292579.1, forward strand.
CAGCTGTTGGACGGTTCTCAGGCGGGAACTAATAAGAAAATTCTAGGAATCTGTTCCCATCATGTTTTTAGAGTGAACGTTTTGATATTGAACAAATACAGTACAAGTTCTGTAATCTTGCAAGGTAGCTCAAATTTTACAATGTGTTTAACAAGCAGTTAAAACTTTATTTTGAAGACTCAGTGGAGTTGAATCAGAAGCAAATTTAACCAATTTGCTCCTGTTTTCCGTAGTATGTGCTCTTATTTACCTCATCTAGCCTCGTGAGTTCACAGAATATTTTGACTGCTGGAGGACGAAAAAAGTGGTAAATAAAAGGACATACCAAGGGAAACTGGAGGAAATGGTTTTTTTTTTAACCTACAAAAAATTAAAAACATTAATACAAAAACAAGGGTAAAATTTGAAAGAAAAACGGCGTTTCAAGAGCGCACGTGAGTTACTTTCGTAATTTATCGGCATGTCCTCCTGTTTCCCCTGGCACTAGACCAATCACAAAGCGAGAAAATTCACAATAGTGGTAAAAAAATTGATGAAAAGACGTAAAACACAAAATAAACTATTACCTCTTTTACCAAACAGCCACGTCTGGGATGCTAGCGCGACGTAACAGCCTTGAAGCTGCTGTGATTGTTTTATCAATCTTCATATGCATTCTTATTCTTATCGGTATTGGGTATTATGGTTGGTGTTACCTGAGAAGAAAAAGAGCTTTTCAGGAAAAAAGCAAAACTGAAATGTCAGGTAAACTTTAAACTGTAAATTTTTGTGCGTGTCATAAACTGTGGCTATTGTCAAGCACCAACAAAACAAGGAGGGATTGTTAAGAAAAGCAGAAAAAAAGGAAGAAAAGAAAAGAAAAGTGAAGGAATGAAGGTAGAGGGAGGAAAGAAGTGCAAATGAACCCTTTGTTAATACTTTCAGTACTGATTCTACATGAAGTAAATAGTTGAATGGTAAAATATTTCTTGATTTGAGTAGTGCGTTTCTAAGTTATGAAGGTTTAGACTTCCAATATGGTAATAAGCGTGACGTCATTAAATAATTTAATTAAATATACAAAATTGAACTGGTTCATAGATACAGTATTTAAAAAGCATCATTATTATATTTTATTCATGGTTTATATGAAAGCTATTTAGAATTTTTATTTTCAAAATGGCCAGCATTTAGTATTGCTAGTTACACAAAAACACTCAAATACCTTACCTGACGTCATCATCATTAACATATTGGAAGTATAAACCTTCATAACTTAGAGACGCATCACTCAAATCGAGAAATATTTTACCATTCAACTATTTACTTTATGCAGAACCAGTACTGAATGTATTGTCAAATGGTTCATTTGCACTTTATTAACTAAATATCTCCGTAATGAAGCAAGGTAGAAATCTTTTTGTGAAATAGCAATGGAATTTTCGTTAAGTGGGGCATTTTGACAAGTTCCCGTTTTGCTACAACTGGAACAGAATGAAACTAATAAGTTGTAAGATTTACAAACAGTTAATTCAAGGAAAATTAACCGGGAATGAATCTTCCACAACACACCATCAGCGTCTGTTTCCCCCACCAGGCCAGAGTCAAGGTAACAAGCTTCCCGAAACAGACAACGAGCCGTCCACACCACATTATCAGCCCTTGTCTTACCCTTCAGTACAAGACAACACAATGGATGAAAAGCAGAAACCAGCCAAAAAATTATTGAAGGTGGTGTACAGGAAAAAAGAACCAGGTCAGAATGAAAACTTAAAAAGATAAGAATGAAAGAAGAAAAAAAATATTAAAATGAAGTGATCGAAGGGGGGAAGTTAAATAGAAAAAAATTAACAAGAGGGAAAGAAAGGTAGAGAAAAGGGAAAAGAAAGAAGGAAAAAAAGAAAAGAAAAAAAAGGAAAAATGAAAAAGCAATCGAATCATTATGCCGTAATTGAATGAGATCAAGGAAGATATAAAGAAAAGGATAGGAAAAGAAAGAAAGAAAGAAAGAAAGGAATGAGGTAAAAGAAAGAAAGAATTGAGGTAAAACAAAGGAAGGAAAGGAAAGAAAGAGCCATTATTACTTCCACTCTGATATTTAAAGTGGCATTAATATTGTTATTTGACTTAATCAGAGACATCTAGTGCAAGCATTGTACCTGAACGGCATGAACCATCAAAATCACAGTCACCGTACTTCCCATCAGACTTCAGTGGTATCGAAAACCAAAGTTTCAGCCTATCAGATATCACACTGCAGGTGATACGATGATAGACGAATGTTGAGATTACTTGAGATTGCAACAATGTTCATCATCATCATCACCATTACCACCACCATCACCATCACCCCTATTCACACCATCACCACCTGCATGTTATCGTCACCATCAAACTGAAGATAACATCTACATTATCATCATCATAACCATAAACATGGCCATAACCTGGCCATGATCCCTGCTATTCACGCCATCAACACATGCAATAATATTTTCCCCTCCACCACCAAAGATACCTCTGTCATCAACATCATAACCATAATCATGTCCATCAACATCAGCAATAGCCGTTAGTATTCCCAACATTATCAAATATATCATTGTCAACATCATCATAACCATAATCATGGCCATCAACTTCCCATCATCATATACATCACTACACACCTGCGTTAGTATCCCCATCACCATCAAGATATAATCATCATCGTAGTCATAAACATGGTCATCTTCGTCAATCTTCACTGTCATCACAACCACCACCTTCCTCATGCTTATGCTATGATAATGGCCATCAACATCCCATCATCACTATTGACACCATCAACACCGGCAATAGCCGTTAGTGTCCCCTCCATTAATCAAATATATCATTGTCATCATCATCATCATAACCATAATCATGGCCATCAACTTCCCATCATCACTATTGACACTATCACACCTGCGTTAGTATCCCCACCACCATCAAGATATCATCATCGTAGTCATAAACATGGTCATCTTCGTCAATCTTCACTGTCATCACAACCACCACCTTCCTCATACTTATCATCATCATCATTGCCAGCCGACTTTTCCATCATCATTATCATCATCTTCATTATCATAGTTTATTTTCTAATCTACTTTTTATTCCGATAGGAATTAAGTCCCAGCCAAGCAGAGCAAGAATCCTAGTCATGAATCCTTACCATGACTCTGGGTCAAATCAGATAACGCAAGCAAATCTCTACAATAAACACAATGTGAATCTTGTAGATGGCCCTTAGGTCATTAGACAATGGATATTCTTGTTCATTTAAACTGTTATTCAAAAATTAACAACATGACACGATGCATGACGAAATTTTATTTTCGGTTTATTGTCACACATATCCTGATCAGATATTTCCTAAGAAACTTGTAAGAGAGTTTGAAAATCGGTTCGTCAACGCGAAACAAATGCTTAGAATGAAAGTTATGTACTTCATTAAACTTTTTGAGGGATTTTGGGGGCAATTTGGGGTGTTTAAAGGTTGTCTTTACATGAATGAAACAATTTAGTTTGTATGCTATTTCACTGATTTATGTTTTGCACTCTACTGTTGTCACTCTAGATTACAAAAATTGTATAAAGAATCGCAAGACATTTCTGGTATTCATGATAAGTCAATATTATAAAACTGATTTATTCTTTGTTAATTTCACCAGTAGAAAAAAAGAACAGATAGAATAAGAGGAGACATGTAGGTATCTAAAGTAGTAGAGAGGAAGGGTTATGTGGGGTTGTGGTTGTATCGTTGCACTAGATGATAAATAAAAAAGGAAGCAAATCATTCCGGATCCGTTCAAAACCTTGCAACAGAACTTGTTTCCACAGAATCCTATGATGTTGTCACTACGCGATGACCCAAAAAGATCTTGAACACTGGCGGCATTGTTTCGGCAATTGCGACAGTCATTGCATAATACTGTTTCAAGGAATGGTAAGTTTACATTGATAATAGTCCATTAATCACAGCATTCCAGAGTCGTAAATCGTATATGATTTGATTTGTTTTCTTAAATCGTCTGGTGTCTTCAAAGTTGTCTTCCCTGTGGATGAGTTGACTTTACTGGGGTTGGGGCTTGTGAAATCCAAAGTGTGAACCGGGCGTACATAAGCATAACCATAAGAATTCCAATAGTACTATGTTTCTTATGCTTATGTTTATGCTTATGTTGAAGTGTGAACCAGAGGCGAAAGTTTGAGGGAAAACTATTTTCTGACCCGAAATGCAGTGAGCCGCTTCTACAGCCACTGCATTTTAAATAGACGTTTCGGTCTGTTTGGCCTTCTCCAGTATATCATCTAAAACACTTGAAATTTGTGCAAAATTTTGCAATTTCTTACGCTTTTCACGAATATATGGTGTGCATTTTATTAGGCAGTGCAATAAACTTCAGATCGAACGATTAACCCGCATCATTGACTTCTACACATACTCGCCTTCGCTTTAGTCGCATGCATGGGCTTGCCCAAAGTGCAAACAATGTTTTTTTTACTCCCACTACGAAGATCGTGCTTCTAGAATTTTCTTTTTAAATAAGTGTTTCCCCTTTATTCATTGCCTAATTGGTGCTAGTTAATTACTGAACAAAAGAAAATGTGTAGGGGATTCCCGGGTTGGTAGTATATGGCGCTTTCAGGCAAACTTATTTACTGTATTCATATTCATATTCAAGGTCGATGTTGAGCCCACTGATCATTTCTCAAAACATGGAATTTAAAGCAAATCGCGTCTTATTTGTCTGGTTGCTCTTGGCTTCTTCCGTAGAACCTGGTAAGGTTAATTTTTTTTAGTAAGATAGTCTTGTTGACATGTGTTGCTGACTCTAAAACGCTGCGTGTATTTCCAGCCTTTGAGGGTTTTCTTTGCCAAATTTGTCAGTTAAAAGTTGGATAAAGGTTTGTTAGGCTGCGTAAGGATGCGACTGAGTTGGTGTTATAGACTCGAGTAAAATCGTTCCCTGATCTACTTTCCTTTGCATTTCCTTGAAGAAAAATCTAAGCAAAAGTAATCTATTTATGATTGTCTGTTTTGGAATACAGAAAAAGCTATTGGGTTTAAAATGACACTTTATCGCACTTCATTTGATAGGTTTTCAAAAATGCATCACCTTGGTCTGTCAAACTCAAAATAGTGTCCAAGTAACTAAGCCGGTATCTTTGAATACATATCAGTGGTATTTTTATGGAGTGTCATTGTGAGAATCATTGCCACTTTCTTTCATCTCTACGCCTAGAACAAGAAATCATTGCATTTGTTAGTATTCGGTAACAACACACCTTCCTTGAAGCTTTCTATCAACATCTCGTTAAAGACAACTCAGGTAAAACTATAATCCTATATGCAGAAAAAACGAGCATTTCAAAAGATACAATTCAGTGTGGACGAGATCACGAGCGAGTTAAATCGCTAAATTCCCTCATAGTCAGTCGCAATTATGTTGGAGTCACCTTAACTAATATCGTTATAATCAGTCTACGAAGATGCCGTTAATTTACCTTCGGATTTGTTCCTTATAGCGTAGGAGTTTCGATTCTTAAGGCAATACCACACAACACCAACAATGATGACTATAACCATGAAGACGATCACCAGGGACAAGGCTATCACTACTGCGTTATTAGTACATTCAACACGATTTCCTGTATCTGTATAAATTAAAGCTTTGTATTATCATAGGAATATATAACTAGCGAAATACAAAGTGCAATATTTTGTACTGCAATGGAGCCGGCAGTAGTCATGTAATATATTACTTATGTTTTTGAAGTCTTATTTACTCAATTGCAAAATTATTGCGGATTCAAAAACATAGAACACCGAACCTGTGACCCAAATGGTACATGGGAAGTACTTTGAACAGATGCATCTAGGGATACATCTCGTGGGATGATTATCAAAGATTGTTGCACTTTCAGAATACATGAAAGTTTTAATACATGTTACATATCTTTGGGTGCAACCACATAACTCAAAATTCCTTGAGATAAAAACGATAACGAAGAAGCAGTCATGTTGGTTGATCTAACAAGAGGAGGTAATTAGGAATGCTTTGCTAATGTCAACCAACATGGCGGCTATGTCGTCACATGAACCTCAAGAATCAACTTTGTATCTCAAACATCAGAACGCTTTTCGGCCTCAGCTTCTATGTTCTATGTTTTGAACTCGACAATGATCTTGCATTCGAGCGTATAAGCGTGGTGGGTGTATTTTCAGTACGAGACAAAATTAGCTCAGATAGCTACCGTGATATCTTTCATTTTTTTCACACACAGACAAAGCAGTTCCATAATTACTGACCGTGTGTCTCACCTTTGTAATACTTTATCTTGAATTCGTCTCCCGGTTTTGTTGTAAAAGCCACAAAAGCAGACTTGCCGTAGATTCTTTTCTAAAGAACAAGAAAATCGTGAGTAAAAGAGTGATAAGAACAAAAATATCTTCGGATTGTGATTGTGTTTCCGACACCGGCACTAGTGTCAACCAGTCCTATCACGTGATTACTCTCAATGTCCATTTTAAAAGAAAACTGTTGGAAGCAAATTATTCATTATTAATCGCCATTTCTGTGGTGTTTTTTTTTTTTTTTGGTAGGTTTTTTGAGATCGTAGTTTCTACTCACCCCATCCATTGCCATGGTAACGATCCTTACATGTACTCTATACATCGATCCGGGTTCTAACGGTGCATTGTAGTAACCATGGTAATACTGACCGTCACCAATCGTGAGGTTCGTGATAGATCTTAGAATCTCTGCTGAAATGTAACTATCGTTACCCATATGTGTTGCCATAGTAACGTTGACTTCATTGTAGACAAAGGGTGGTGGTTGTTCATAGGATTTCGAGCGTTGTTCGTTGCCTCTCTTTTCCACTGCCACTTGATACACACTAAAGTAATAGAAATGGTGAACTTACTAAAGTAATAGCCCTAAAACAGGACATGATCAAAACAATGCTATCGTATACGGACCCGATTTTACTGCCCGATTTATATAATTTAATATTCAATATGATTTGATTTTTTAAAAGTAGAAAACACAGCGAATTAGTTTCTCCCACTCTCGCACAATCCCTTAGAATGTCTGATACTTAACGTCTGCAACGATTATTTCTAAAGGATACTTTCAAACTTAGAGCACATTCAATGCTGCGATATGACTTTTAGTTTTGAAGATATTTAAACGAAATACAGGACTGTAAATTCAAAATTTGGTACCGATTTTTCCAAGCCCAGCCTGCTGTCTAAATCTGGCAAAGTTGTTTTGAAACCTTTGCAAATGTCTTACATCATGACAGAAGGTGTCGTAATAGTCTTGGCAAAAGAAGTACCTTTTCAAGCGTGCTCCAATCTGTTGTGAATCGTTGAACAAGATTAAAACTGTTGATTCTGTGTTGACGGTGGTTCCATTGATTTGGAATCCAGGAGCATCAGCTTAAGAAGTAAATAATAATAATAATAATGATAATGATAATGATAATGATAACCATAAACAAAATCAGGGCAGGTATTTTCTAAAATCATTGATTACAAAACCGTCACTGACAAACGATGAACAGCCTACAATACAATGCCCTTTCCACAAGTTCATTTTAAATGAACTTCTTCCATTGCTTCCATTGCAACACATTTTTAAGGTCAATTATGAAATGTGCGTAAACATTTACCTATTTGACACATGACAGCAACATCGTTCTCATGGTTGCACGTAATCGTTTCTCCCCATCCTGGATGACGACAGTCAACAATCGAGTCCTCGGTTCCATTACACTCCAAGTTACTCAGCCAGATAGTACCATTTCCAGGTCTTATGGTGGACTTTGGATACACCTTACTTGCCCCAGGGTATCCGAGCATACGACAAATCACTTTAGCATCGTTTATATCTAGTCCTAGTCTACATATGGTACCCCATACGTTACCATAGCGAACAGCAACACGACCAGAATTGGGTGACTTTCCGTCTTCCAAACGAACTTGTACTGATGGGATTTCTTTTCCTGTCGAATGAAAAAAGTTGATACCAACCCACAACGAAAAAAAATTAAAAACGTTTTTTTTATGCGGCATACCTTCATCTACTTTACATATGACACCAGCATAGTAGTTCCCAGGACATCGAGTGTTCGTCCATCCACGATGAAAACAGTGGCTGACCGATTCTTCATCACCTCTACACACTACACCGCTCATCCATAAGTTTGACATTAATTTTGCGTACTGTCTTATGGGCGCTTCGGCTCCTTTGTAACCAAGCATTCTACAAACCACGTGTGCATCTAGTATATCCCAGGTATCATCACAGACTGGTCTCCAGGTCCCTTTGTATTTCACCTCTACTTGGCCAACATGTTTTCGTTGAGTTTTAACAAGACGAGCTGTAACAGCTAACTCATCTATAAGAACATTTTATAAATAAAGGCATTGTACCATCACGTTATGGCAGCCGTGGCAGGAGGCAGGAACAATTGAATTAATCTGTTCTAATCTGATTTAGATGAGAAAAAGGAAACAAAAGACTATTACTGCGCCTCCTGTCATGGCTGTCATGGTGATGGTGCAAAGCCTCTATTGGATAAAATAAAACTGGATGTAAGTCTATTGAAATAGAAGTAATGCAGAATCAGAACAGTTTAAATTGGTGTCCGGAGAAAGCTACACATTGTCAAATTTGTTGTTCCCTAGCGTTTTAAAATTTGCACTGCACTAAATAGCGCACGCAATGTTCACACCAATGAATGCGCATGCTTATATTCGCAGTTTGCGCTGTAATGTCGTGCGAATACCCTAAATATAATTACCATATATATTTTTTTATATCCTAGCTACGCGGCTCAATTAAATAATCATTACTTCTAATACAAGCTTACCTTGTGTTAGATTATCACATATCACTCCAGCGTCTTCCTTGTGACCGCAATCATGCTGACCCAAACTATTATTCGCACAGTGTTCCAATGACCTCTCGTTGCCGCTACACTGAACATTATCTAATAATATATAACCACTTCCGCTGACGTCAGCTGTTCCTGCCCACAATGCTTTGCTGTAGTTTAGCATACGGCAGACCACGTGAGCATCTTCAAGTCCCCATAAATCGTCACAAATTGTGCCCCAGACTCCAAAATATCGAATCTCTACTCGGCCTTGATTTGGAGTGTTTCCATCCACCAGACGAACAGCCATAATTGGTTTTTGAGCTATGTAATTGTTTTCCATAAAACAAGATACAAACGAATGAATGATTCATTTATGCTTACGCATACCTATACTAAAAAAAGTGTTTCAAAGTTATGAATACTAAAGGAGTAAAGAAAAGCATTTTACCACAATTGTAAATTTTCTCGCGCGCTGATTGGTTAAAAAACGTCGTAAATAAGAGGCCATACCAACAAATGGCGTCATGCAAGATTTCGTGCAGTCTATTTCCTAGAGTTTTGTGAGTTTTGTAGTAAAAAACAAATTTACGATGGTTTAGCGTGGTATGTCCTCTTATTTACCACGATATGACGCCAAACGTTGGTCAAAATTAGTTATGGACCCACTCGGCTTACGCCTCGTGAGTCCATAACATTTTGACCAACTTTTGACGTCATATCGGACCAAATTGGACATACATGTAGTCTCATAACCTATACATATAGTCTTTATGGTGTAAAATATGTTACGCCCTGAACAATAATAGCGTGAATAACGAATGAACCTAATTTATAAAGTGACTAAATCAAACAGATAGTTTTAAGATAGTGCATTAAGTGAGGGCATGCTCCCAAATAATATATTGCGCTTTTTTTGCTTTTAATGTGATATGGAAATGTGCTAACCTGGATACGAATGACAAACCACTCCAACATCGTTACCATGACTACAAAAACTGGTATTCCCCAGTCCATCATGTGAACACTCGAGTAGGTTCTTCTCATCCCCTTTACAGTTGATGTTTGTCAGCCATATTGGTCCAGTTCCGTGGACAAACTGGTGTCTCACAGAAATGGCCCCAGTGAAGTTCATCATTCGACACGCAACATTGGCATCCATAATGTTCCAACCAGAATTACACACTGTGCCCCACACTCCGTACTGCTGGATCTCAAGGCGTCCTTTATTTGGCGTGGCTCCCCCTACCAGACGCGCCTGGACCTTTTTAGACTCTGCGAAAAAATCAGCTAGCAAGAATCACTTAACAAACTATTTATACAGGCATCAATTATATCAACCCCTAAAAATATAGGCCACAGCTGCAGGTCGAATTGGGATATACCTTTTCTGAATTCATTGCTTTGACTACGAAATTATAGCTCCATTTCAAGGTTGGACATGATAACAGTCAATGTTTGAATTTAAAAACGTCTATGTTTGAGTCCTTGCATATTTGGGGCATTTGGTTTTGACATTTGCTACAGTCAACAATAATTAAAATAAATGTGCATGTTGAACAATACCAATCCTTTCTATTGGTGACAGTTTTAATTAGCTATCTTACAAGCAAAGTTAAACCTGTTTAAATGACTCTGATAATCACCAACAGCACCAAGCTTGGATTGAGAAAGAGAACTAATGCTTTTCAGTAACGTACCTTTAGGCCCAATATATTCTTTGTATTTATTTCTTTTTCATATATTTCCGTTTATTGACCTTTGGTCGCCACCAACCTGAATGGCCTAGCTTTGTGTCCAATAAACGTATCCTTAATAGGAGCTATTCATATATTTAGGTATCATAATGAAACAAAAAACATACCTAGTTTTGGCTTGCAAATAATCCAAGTATCCTTCTTACTGCGACAGGTGTTTATCCTTGACTTGGCGCCGTTACACTGCTCTGTTGAGTTCTCATTCCCATTGCAATGAATTTTGCTCAAAAATTTAAACGAATCTCCACTTTGTTTGTAGATGGTAACAGCCTGACTGTACCCCATCATTCTGCAGACCACGTGAGCATCTTGGATATCAATGGTATCTGCACAGACAGCTCCCCATATTCCATAGTAATAGGCCTCAAGGCGCCCTTTATGAGCGATGTCTCCATCTACCAGTCGGTACGCTATTTCTGGAGTGCCTAATACAATGATAATGATGAAATGCTTGGTGACATATATTTCCATGCTAGATTTCAAATTGGACAAGCTCACTAATATTTCGCGATTTCGTAGGATCGGCAGACAAATACACAAGTACTTTTCGAGTTTTGAATATAGAATTTGTGATCATCCGCTGCTATTTTTTTCTTCTTAAATAAGGCTACTTTTGCTTGCTCACAAAGCGCCTTCGTATATAGATCGCTCCTCTCTGCTTCGTTTCTATTCTCTCTTTTTTTTTTTTTTTGTTTTTTTTTTTTTTGTCTTCCCTGGCTGGTCTAAGTAGGGAAACTCAGTGACAGATGGCAACTAGTTTCGAATCTTTCTCATCACATTTCTATTATTATCACACGGTTGTTGGAAAAATAGATATATTAACTTACAAATTAACAATGTTTCAATTACCTGATTTACACACTACCCCTGCTCGTCTATCATTCCTACAACTTGCCTTGCCCCATTTCAGGTTTTTACACCTTTCAATTGACTTTTCGCCTCCATTACAGCTAACACTGGACAGCCAAACATCACCAGCGCTTTTATAACCCTTAATGGCTACTGCAGCACCTTGAATGTAACCCAACATCAAACAGATCACATTTGCTTCTCGAAGATCCCACTTTGTATCACATACAGACTTCCAAACACCATGGAAACGTATCTCCACTCGGCCGGCGTTAGGGAGGTCACTACCAACCAGGCGTACACTGACATTTGAAGGACCTGTGGTTTAAAAAACATTTGCTAAGCAGGCCGTCATTTTCACTTTGGGCGATGACAGAATTTGTTCAACATTTTTTTTCACAAGTGAGTCAGAAGACCAACTTATTCATAAAGCTTTTAAAATTTGCCAGTTTTTATATTCAATTATCTAGTACCAAAGCTTTTAAGATAAATATTCTGCTAAAATATATATATATATATATATACTGTAAGCCATATATATATATATGTATACTGTAAGCCAAACATTATGAATATACCTAATTTACCATTGCGACTAACATCCTTATGTTTGTCATACTGAAACAATAATTCTAAGTAGTACCAAGGCCATGGAAGATGTCAGTAATCTGTGTAATATCACGACCTGATATTTTAACTTTAAAATAAATAATTAATCATGGTAGTACTGACAATTCGTAATAAAAAAATGTACAAAAATTAAGTTAGAAAAGATTAAAGCAATTGTAAGGCGTTTGAAAGGGAAATGGTTAGAAAGCTAGACTGGCTCCTGAATATTCCTGAATATTGATAGACACGTCACAATTTTACCTCTTGGCAGACACATGACGCCAGAATCTTCCCTGTGTGCGCAGTTGTGAATTCCCCATCCTCTGTGGTGACATTTGTCAATAGACATCTCGGTTCCTTTACACGCTACGTCATCAAGCCAGATTCTTCCAGAACCTGGTCCAAAACTCTTGGTTTTGATAGCTTTCTTGTGACCCAACATCTTGCATATTACGTTAGCGTTGTTTATATTCCATCCGTCTTTGCATATGGTACCCCATTCTTTGTTGTATCGAACCTCGACTCTACCTTCCAATCGGTTACCACCACTGAGTCGAACAGTAGCAATAGGCGCTTTTGATACAACAGCATATAGAAGTTAGTTTTGAAAAGGTAGCTGTCAATCATACTAGACGAATTTCTCACGCGATCCTAGTTGTTCTATTTCCTTCCTTAACAAAGTTGAAGGCTAGTGTGGTTTTGCCAAGCAAATTTATGAAGAAAGAAAGAATACGTTTTTGAGTGTGAATCGTCTTTGGATTTATTTTTTGATAATAGTGAGTGACAGTCAAAAATTGCAATACAAATGAACATTTTATTGCCATCAATGTGGCCGATATTTATGTTATCAGTGGTAAGACTATGAGCTGATCGTTTATATAAGTTTAAAATAGCCAAACATATTGTGATAATAGTTAAACAATAAAACAATCAAATTACCTGCTTGACATACGATCCCAACGTCTTGTTTATGGCTACAGTTCGATGCGTTCTCCCAGCCCGAATGCGCACAGCTTGCTACACTTGCCTCAGTTCCTAAACATCGTACACCACTCAACCAGATTTTTCCTGTTCCACCTCCCATATTCTTGTGTTCCACAGCTCTTGCATAGCCAAGTGCTTTGCAAACGACTTGAGTGTTTTCCATACTCCATGCATCATCGTCACATATTGTACCCCATCCACCATTGTGGAATATATACAGGATACCAGAAGGAAAGGTGGAATTGATTTTGGTGCTGGTGGGCGTCAGCCAGACATCTCCATCTCGGCTTTCTGTAAGACCTTTAGAAACATCAATTTTTTTTTTTTTTTTAATTAATTTTTGAATTTGATTTAATTGCAGAAGCCACGTTGTAGGGCATGGACAACGCACAATTTTTGGACAAAAAAGAAAACAATGGAATTAAGGTATACTAAAGTTTTTTAGTCTAATAACTAATAGATAATAATGCCTTTTAAGGCATTAAAAAATGCCTTCACTCAAACAGAAGAAAATAGACATTGCACTATTTCGCATTGTATACTGCGAAACAAATGTAGCCTTTTTTCAGGGATTTAGTTATATCACTCTATTGTTTATTACATAGCAAACATCTCCCACTTATTATTGAATATATAATTATTGTTTAATATAATTTAATAAGGGCATTTTAGGAAAGTTTGTGAATATTGAATATTTCTTACTGAAATGCGGCTTGAGCGCTTTTGATAAATCCTAAGCTAAGAAGTTGAGTGTTTTTCCCCCTCAACGAATTAGAGTAAACAAATCGATCTATTGTAGAATCATTTGTCACTGACTGAAAAGGTAACCTCTCAAGCTAGTGACAATTGGAAAATTATCCGATAACACTTTTCTAGCTTATAAATATAATTTAATCGATCTATTCTAATAACATAAATATCGTATAACAGTGATCTATAAGTGAAAGTAAAGAGCACTTTAAAAACATTATTCCCTCCTTTTTTCTACTTTTGCCTTTATGATGCAAATAGGGTGCGTGCGAACAGATTTGCCAAAAAAAACAAGATTACCGAGGTTGCATTCAACGTTTGGCATCCTTTCGTGTATCTAACATTTTTTTTCAATATACTGCTTCTAAAAAGCCCATTGTTCTCAAGCAAAGTAACCATCAAGCAATGTCCAATAAAAATGTCAAACAATCATGTCCAAATACTTAATAAGGCTTAAAATCCATCAGTTCATGTTAAAGGTTCTTGATCAACAAAATCTGTATGGCGTAAAAGTATACAGACTCACCTAGTTGCAACAGCAAGATCAATACAGCAACCACAAAAATATTTTTGTTTATATTTTCCATCATCGTTGAAGGTAACAGGTCTCTCTTCTATCCCGGCGCCACAGGCAAGTCTTCCTGATTCCAGTGCAATACAGATTACTGGTACATGAACCCTATAGCCTAGACAATGAGCCTGACGTATGCTTCATTAATAAAACATAATGCTTCCAAAACACAAATGGCTTTACTTTTTAAGGACGAAAAACAGGCAGAACTCTATTTAAGTCAACAAATGATGAAACGTCGAGGCCTTAAAACAGCAATGACGGTTAACTTAAAACATTTCGATCAGCTATTTACGTTTAAAATGTGTGGGTATTTCAACCGCAGTCAAAATCAGCCCACAGACGATTGAATGCGGTTTGCAGGACAATACATTGACTGTGCGGTCACAAGTAGTCGATGATAAGCTTTTTCTTGCTTTCTCTAAACCTGACATATGGATCGGGCTAAATCTGCAAATGTCTGAAGACATACGCCATAATGTCTTATAATTCGTTTAGGTGAAAACCATTACTCGAACCACTAAGTAACAACTTCAAAAGCTCAAAATTTGGAGACATTTTTTTTCCTTCCAGAAGATAACCCATAAATGAAAGAATAAATGGAGTTGCTCCCTCCTTTTTGTATTTTGTATTTTTTCTTTTTGTTGCTGTTGTTGTTGTTATTGCATCGTTTTGTTTTGTTGTTTGTTTTCACTGCTATATAGAAAGCTTCAGTCTTTAGTTTTTAAGGAAAACAATTGAACTTACCTCAGAGAACCCTGGAGAAATACTATTAGCCAGTGCTTAAACAAAAACAAACAAACAAACAAACAAACAGGTTTCAATATTGTCTTCGTTAAAATCCCCCCCTCTCAAAGAAAATAAAAATATTGCCAAATAAGATATGTGGTAAGCAAGCTTTACGATGTAGTAATACTCATATTTTTTTGGCAGACAATGTACTTTTAAATAAACACCCAACAATTAGACTTACCGATAAACTTTCTTTAACCCGCAAGGCACGTCCGTTACGACTTTTAAACAAAAGTAACAAAATCCTCTGTATCATTATTACACTCCATGCAGGCTACTCAGGCAGATAGTACCATTCCCAGGTTTATAAGATGCACTTTTGGTACACATTTGCACCGGCGAGGCCCGAGGCCCAGCATGTGATAGATTGTCTTACTAACGATCTACAAAATACCTGATTAACTGGGTGCAATAATTAAAGTCATGAAAATAAGTAAAATAAACTTCGAAGACACGACTTCGCTTTTGGTTTCTTTTTTAGAATAA
Source organism: Actinia tenebrosa (assembly GCF_029948245.1). Lineage (NCBI taxonomy): Eukaryota > Metazoa > Cnidaria > Anthozoa > Actiniaria > Actiniidae > Actinia > Actinia tenebrosa. The sequence continues at coordinate 23,494,369 of NW_028292579.1, forward strand.
AACTCACATGATTGTGATAAATGTCACGGTAAGGAAGCGCGATGTCGTTACAGTAACGGTATCGTGTCTGTGCAATTTTATTAGCTGAAAAATTATCCTCACTCACTGTGATTGGTTCAGGAAATATCGTAATGCATAACGTGACGGTGTCGCCTGTGCCGTGCTGTTTCACATGTCAAATCTTTTAGTCATTAGAAGCAAATAATTTAATAATATCTTTATTTTCAAATCTTTAGAAAATATTTAAAAATCACTTTAGAAGCATTAGTTAGTTTCTATTGATGGTTTTCACGGCGGCCATGTTGGAGGAACTTAACAAAAGAATTGTCAATGAATTCTTTTGCTATATCCTCCAACATGGCCGCCGTGTCTTTTGTTATTTAATTCTCTTGGGAATCAGGTCGAAACCATCAATATGTTTACGTTTTTAAATACTAATTCAACATGTCATGTATATAATCTAATATTTAGATCCAATAATAGAATATATGATAAAGTGATGTATCTATTAATGTATTACTTTATTACAAGTTATCATTGTTTCCATTCACTCATTTTGTGATTACTTACTCATTTTTATCACATTTTAACAAATTTTAAAATTATGAGCAAACAAACTTGATTCTATTGTATTGTATTATCTTCGATAAGTTTTCGACGGCTTTATTGTGCTGTGGGCGTATTATTGAACAGAATAAACATCCTTTATCCCTAAAAAAAGCAGATTTCACAATGAGCAAAAAGCTTCGAAACTGAAGTCAGGCACTTGTCTTAGTACTGCATAAAATATGTCAATATATGAAAAAAATAGGGATTAGAAAAGAAAGACATTATTAACGGTCATGATACACGACTAACAATATTTTTATTGAAATTCATGTCTGCACATTTTTTTTCCTTACCTTTCTTTGATAACTATTTACATGCGCGCATCAGGTAATTGGTCATCGTTGCCAGGTTTTTCATTGGGTGGGTCTCTAAATCCTTTCATTTCTACTGCTAAAAGATATAAATACCAAGAAAAATACGAGGATAAATGACTATATTCGTTGCAATGCAAAGCGGACTAGAGCTTCAAACTCGTCTTATAGTTTTGATATTGAATACGCAAATTAACAAATATTGTAAAAAAATATCATATCTGTTAAAATATATAATCTAAGAATAATTTGTAAAACTAAGGATGAATACGGAATAGATGAAGCTATTTAAATTAATAAAACAAAAACAACAAGCAAGCATGTAATGAAGGAAAATCAGCTATATATATATAACTTCTTTTCTCCTAATTTCGAACAAGCCTTATTTGCATTAATGGTGCCTTTTTTGAAACATTATATAAAGTTTTATATCTGTAAAGACAACTGTTTTGTTTTCAACTTGCCTTTCGATGTCGTAATTCTCTCTGCTTTTATACGTTTTAAGAAATACCAAACGACAATTAAAATAACAGCAACTAGAGTTAATATGACCATGGACAAGGCAATAACAATAGCCTCATTACTACATCCAGGAACTCTTGCCTTCCCTAAGAAAAATACAAAAGTTAATTTAGAAGCTTTCTTCATTATGATCAGGTGGTTATAAAGATGGGATATAGTTATCAATGAGAGATTGCTAAAGGGAGACGATATATATAAAGGGACAAAATAAAAGCTTACAGAGATATGAAATGAGAAAGATAATGGGCGTCGTCATTTTTTACTCCTAAAACCAATTCCGGAGTTTGGTATTTTATATAGCAGGTGTTTTTTAACTGGGATATAATTTTTTTCATGTCCTTTCAAAAAATGAAAGTCGATCTTGAAATGAAGAGTAAATGAAGAGAGGGAGGTATTTAGTCACTTTTTAAAAAAACCTGAAACTCTATCGACAATTACTTTTTTATGATCTAGTCGACGATTTTCGAAGTTGAATAACTTACTAACCTTCTATAGATGGTACTTTATATATTGATCTCGTAATAAAGGTAATAAAAGCACTCTCCCCATAAAACTTTCTCTATAAAACAAAAATGAAATAGATGATCATGAATTTCAAAAATTCATGAATGATTAATGTATTTTAGGTCTATCAGGTCCTTCAAATTCATCACGCGCATGGATCTTTATACCTGATAATAGTTTAACATGGCTATTTTTATATAAATATTTTGAAATCTTTATAAAGGACCAAAAGAGTACAAGAGCATGTCACGAATAAGGACCCTAACTGAAGCCGTTCAATAAGCTTGCAGATCGTGTTTTATCAGGTCTAAATCCTGATAAAACACTCCTGCTCGTTTATTAATCATTACATAAATACTGCATAAATACTGCCAACACAATCTAGAACTAATCAGTTTTGTCATGTTTTAGAGTTTTAGTTAAATTTTATTTTATTTTATTTCATTTTATTTTTTTGGCACGCTATGCATGTCTAAAAGAAACGAACACAAACATATGCTAATCAATTCCTTTTTTCGTTTCCGTTATTTTCGGTCAAGCATTTTATCGGACTTGACTTTGCATCGCATAAATGTGTATTTTGACCAGCGATTTCGTCTCTCACTTGATGCATTAATAGTTTTGTTATATTCCGCCTAACAAAAAGTGATAGAACGTCGTCAGCATAATTAATTTATTACATGGTGCATTAAGAGGCTGTTTCTATCTATAGTCAAAGAGATTTGACAATGCTAATATCGACTTCCGACAAACATTAATTGATGTATTATGAAGATATATTATGATCATCATGATCATTGCTCACCCCATCCATTGCCACAGTAACGATCCTTACGTGTACTCTATACATTGATCCGGCTTCTAACGGTGCGTTATAGTAACCATGGTAATACTGACCATCTCCAATCGTTAAGCTGGAGATAGTAGCTAAGATCTCTGCGGTTATGTAACTATGACTATCCATTTGTGTTGCCATAGTAAAGTTGATTTCATTAAATCCGAAATGCTTCATTTCTTTGTCTCGTGAAGACTGCAGCCATTTTTCATTTTCTATTTTTTCCAAAGCAATTTGATATACACTAGTAAGAAAGGCAAGAAAGACTAACTTTAATAGAATTGCAATTAAAACATGAGGTAGCCGCTGTCCAGCCAATTCAGTCTATTACCTGTTTAGCTGGAAGTCTCCTCTCTGTGAGTCGTTTAACACTATTGTAACCGTTGAAATGGTGATGGCGTGGGTTCCATTGATGAAGAAATGTGGTGGATCCAAGACTTCTTTCCTCCTCCCTTATAAATTTTGTGAACAAAAGGATAATAGACACCTTAATTTCTCAAAAAGCAAAAACACAACAAATAACAATTTAAAAAAAATACCTAATTTGCACGCAACAGTAGCGTCATTGTCATGGTTACACGTTGTTTGTCCCCACCCTGGATGGCGACAGTCAAAAATCGAGTCCTCGGTTCCATTACACCCCAAGTTACTCAGCCAGATAGTACCGTTTCCAGGTCTTATGGTGGACTTTGGATAAACCTTTCTTGCCCCAGGGTATCCGAGCATACGACAAATCACTTTAGCATCGTTGATGTCCAGTCCCTTTTTGCATATGGTACCCCATACGTTACCATATCGAACAGCAACACGACCAGTATTAGGTGACTTTCCGTCTTCCAAACGAACTTGTAATGTTGGAAAATCTATGAGATTTTTTTGTAGACTTCTCATTAGTTCACAAAGTATGTAAAACTGCTACTGAAAAAGATATTTTATTTTACCAACCTTTAGATGTTCCACACATAACTCCAGCGTGAGCGTTCCCTGGGCACGCGGTGTTTGTCCATCCACGATGTGAGCATTCACTAATCGATTTTTCATCACCATTACATTGTACGCCAGTCATCCAAAGTCCTTCTTGTCCAACATTGAATCTTTTAATTGCTGCAAGAGCTCCTTTGTATCCGAGCATTCTACAGACCACTTGAGCGTCTGATATATCCCAGGTATCATCACAGACTGGTATCCAGGTCCCGTTGTTTTTTATCTCTACTTTACCGTAATGTTTGTGAGCTCCAATAATACGAGGTTCATTTAGAGGACGTTCTTCAGTGGAATATCCTGGGCAAAAGAGGGAAGCAAAAGTCCTCATTTAGCAACTCTCTAAAAATTTAAGCTACCTGACCAAAAAAAAAAAGAAAGGAGTGCAATATCTTATTCCATTTCTAAGATATTACTATCAGTTTTCACTTTCTATAACCTATGAACTTTTGTCTTTCATTATGTTTCAAATGTTTCGAAAATCCATGTTACCTAAGAGATCTAAACACGTCACTTAACTGATATGTAATACAAATACGTACTTCGCTGGCATACCACCGCAGCATCGTTGTCATGACTACATGTTGTTTGTCCCCATCCGGGATGGTGGCAATCAGTGATGGACCTTTCTGTACCGTTACACTCCAGGTTCATCAACCAGATAGTACCCTTCCCAGGTTTAGAGGTGTACTGACTCACTCCTCGTGCGTAGCCAAGCATACGACAAATCACTTTAGCATCGTTGATGTCTAATCCCCTGTTACATATGGTACCCCATACGTTACCATAACGAACAGCAACACGACCTGAGTTGGGTGAACTTCCTTCCTCTAAGCGGACTTCTACTTGCGGAGGTTCTGTATATTATGTAGTATGTTAATTAATTATTTAAATAACAAATAAAAACGCACCATAATTTTGATGTATAAATTCTAATTCCTAACCTTGTGTTGTTTGACACATAACCCCAGCATGCAATCGACGTCCTACACATCCCGTGTTCGTCCATCCACGATGATAACATTCACTAATTGATAATTCTTCGCTACTGCATTCCACACCACCCATCCACAGTCCAATCTTCCCTGCACCAAACCTCTTGATCGCCGCTAGTGCTCCATTGTAACCAAGCATTCTACAGACCACGTGAGCGTCTGATACATCCCAGGTATCATCACAAACTTGTCTCCATGACTCGTTGTATCGGACCTCTACTCGTCCATAGTGCCTTTGCCCTCCAACTAAACGAACAGTTACATCTTTACATGTGTGAAAACATTAAAAAAATTATTACGAGAAGTCTAGATTGTACCAATACCTAGACAATTAAACAAACAAAAAGTATCAGACGAATGCGTGAAAACGTCCTTCTTTGTTTTTATTTTTATTTATTTATTTCGCTATATTTATTTATAAATTTACAATATAAGTTTATACACAAATTATAAAAATGGCAACGGGGCCTCATGAAAGCATCAGGCTTATAATAGTGCCCTAGTGACTTCAACAAGACCTTAATGTATAGCTTTTTATGTCGTTATTAGAAAGTCAGGATTGGAAAAGCCTCATCCTCAAACAACTTCCTGTCAAATTTGTTTCATAAAGCTGCGACAATACTTGTAATGACGAATTAAAATGTTGCACAACAGTGTTACGTTGCGAGTAGCAAACTAAATGTTTCTAAATCAGCACTCGGCGGCAACTGTAACTATTTTGCTCTGCAACTTTCAACTCAACAGTGAGTTGCATATAAGTGGTAAATTGCATAATTTTGCCTTTATACGATCACACGTAAAGAGCTAAAGAAAGATATGTAATCCAAGTTATCGATAAACACTTTGTTAACATTTCTTATTTCATGCTGTCCTATATTGCTCCATTACCTTCTCTGCGTGACTGACAAATAGCTCCTGCATCATTCCAATGCTTGCAGCTCGCCATACCCCACCCATAGTGACGACATTTTTCGATGTTTGTTTCACTTCCACGGCACCTCAGGTACGCCATTAATGCAGGTCCACTCCCTTTAACCAAAGCAGTTCCTGCCCATGATGCTTTGCTGTAGTTCAACATACGGCACACCACGTGAGCATCTGATAGTCCCCATCCATATTTACAAACTGTGCCCCAGACTCCATAGTAACGCACCTCCACTCGGCCTTGATTAGGTGTAGGTCCACCCACCAGACGAACAGCTACGTCTGGTCCTTGAACTGAGACATGAATAACAGAAAGTAAGAAAATGTTTTTGAAATCTTTCACAGTTATCGAGATCTATTGTAACATGGTTGTGACGAGTATAATACTATGTGATTTTATGCACAAACTTGAGGTCAAAATATTGAAATCACATGAATATTCTCAATTCACCTCCAGGTCTATCGCATATAACCCCAGCATCGTAGTCATGACTACACCACGGTCTGCCCCATCCGTTATGTTTACACTGTTCCAGAGAACTCTCCCAGCCTCTGCAATGCATGTATTCTAACCACACTTTTCCTTGTCCTCCTCCGAACTTTTTAATGCCAGCTATTGCTTTTCGGTAGCCTAACATACGACAGACGACATAAGCATCGTTGATGTCCCAGCTCCATCCTCCACAGACTGTACCCCAAGTGTTATTGAACTTGACTTCTACTCGACCAGAATAAGGTGCCACACCTCCAACCAGACGTACTTGTACTTTACCTATATAAAAAGAGATGCATAATTAAGTCAAAATTTGTGTATTGGGTCTCAAATATTTCTTAAAATAGTTGCTTTCTTAGTCGAGCATTGAACAGTAGCGTCATATCTCTCCCGTGGATTTCGAAATTCGTGAAATTTGCCTCTACGCTGGGCAGACCCTGGCTGCGCTGTAGTGCTGCTGCTGTACCTTTATATAGAGTATCGATGTTGCAAAATGTTACCTGATCATAAAAAACAAACATTTCTAACCTGGATAGGAATGGCAAATCACTCCAGCGTCGTGTTCATGACTACACGAGCTCGTCTGCCCCAGTCCATCGTGAGAACAGTTCAAAATGTCCAACTCAAGACCCACGCATTCTATTTTTGTCAACCATATAGGACCAGATCCTTGATTAAAATTTTTAACTGCTCTAACTGCCCCTTTGTATTTCAGCATACGACACACTACATCCGCATCAAGCATGTCCCAACCAGAATTGCAGACTGTGCCCCAGACCCCCTGTACGAGGATTTCGACGCGTCCTTCGTTTGGAGTCCTGCCATCTGCCAGACGAATATGATTGCTCGACGTATAAACTATAGAGCAGAAAAAAATAATTGTATACACGTGATCTCCACTTCCTAACTAAAGATGTTGTATCAAGATGAAGACATACACACGAATAGCGGTTCGTTTACACTGGAAATGAATGTGTTTAACAGACTGAACTACTCCAGGTAAAGTGTCTTTGTTTCCATTATAGTATCTGACATTCACAACACGCTGTTTTGCTTGGTGGCTACGACTTCAGACAAGCTGGACAAACGCTTACTATTATTTTAATAAGCAAGAGCTTAATTAAAATGATTTATATTTTTCTGGGCAACCTTTTTTGAAGCAATTGTACGGCTATAGTCTTGTTTTATGATCAAATTAAACATTCTTAGTTCTCTATTCTTTTTATTTGTCAGTACTAAAGTCTACCTAAGGATAACGTTTACTTGAAGGCGATGATGGTAAATACGTCCATTGTTTTGTTCCAGCTGTTGATGTTATTGTATAAATACTATAATCATCATCTCTTACAGTTCATCTTCTACGGAAAACCTAAACTCCTCCTCGTGTGTAACATGGTTTTATCTATTCAAAATTAAGGAAAATCTAGCTATCTACTGCAACCACTATAAACATATAGCATTACGTAAAACATAAACTATTTCATGTTTATTGTATGCTTTTCGTGAGAGTAACAGATTTGTGGCAACTTCATGATGTAATGTGTCACACAAAAATATATCGGTGTTTGTTTATATTTGGGGGAGGAACGTGGTTTCTAGAAAGTCACGCACCAAAGGTACTACAGCAAAAAGCAGAAACAAATTTTGACTTTTAAAACCACTCGTAATCTTTAACTATAAGCATTAGTCATGCATTCACTTAAACGAATAAAGTAAATATCTCAAATATTTGAACATAAAAACTGCTTATTCAACGATAAAAGTGATATAAAAACGACCACTTACCAGGCTGTGATAACAAGCGACACAAGAAAAACACCAAGAGACCAGTGGCCATGTTTTCCATGATCAAAGACTCTTGCAATGAGCTTCAAGATAAATCGATGAAGAACCTTATATGCTTTCAACAGCAACAAACAACAAAGCGAGCAGAGATATATTTATATGCGTTTAGCGCCTTTCTTTCCTGTCAAAAAATTCAGCATCGAGTTGGCGTTTTTTTTAAGATGTTCTCAAATTTCCCATTAAAGTGACTACTGGCCATAGCATTAGTAATTATATTAATGAAAGAGAAAGGTTGAGTAAAAGGAAAGTACATTGTCTAACCTTGAAGAGCTTTGCTTGGACTTGTATACTTGATCCTGCGGTTACATAGTGCGTAGTCAATATTCTCTTGGTAAATCCACCCATAGTTAATAGCTATTAACTATGATCCACCGTGTTTTTCAGTGGGACTTGCGGTATTATTAGTTTTCTGAGTTCATTAAAACAATCATTTTGTTTAAATTTCCCTTTTGTTAATGTCAGTCATGGTCGATAGCCATTTACATATGTGTTAACTTTTACCTTTTCAGATTGTGGAGTGAATTTTGTCTGACATAAGGTCTACTACGACGATGACCACCATTTGCATATTATCAAATTGACTTTTTGACCATTTAAAAATATCTCTTGAGGTCGGCTTTTCGCAAATAATTTTCCCTTTATTTATACCAGGGTTTTACTAAATACAAGTATAAATAATTAAGAAAATAGGAGTATACCGAAATCAGGTAGCCATTTGCTTATGAATATATTATTATTAAATATTTTTATTGGTTTAAACAATAATCAGATGCTATAGATTTGGTCATTAACAAAAATATCAACTACAAGACTAACCAAACATAGCTTACTGACTCAATTGTCTTTGTTCCTTTGGGAACATTAGCTCTTCATTATTGTACTACAATCGTCCTTGTTTGTGTGATTTTTTCTTGTTTGTTTGTTTGCGTGAGGGTAGCGCTTAATAGCCGGTGGTTAAACACCGCTGTCCCTCGGTCCATGATCGAATTGGAATTTAGAAGTTAATCTTTGTGGAGATAGGAAAACCGGAGATCCCGGAGAAATTTCGAAGCACAGATTTACTACTACCATCACCATTTGTACTTTTGTTTTATGCCTTTTATTAGTAAAAAGTATTATTTTAAAAGTATTATTATTAACTTAAACTTAAACTTAATAAGAAGGAAACTTAAAGACCAGGAAAAAAATGGAACTCTACTGATGTTTCAAACGTTAGTTCCCCGTAAGAGTAAATGAAAAAAAAAAAAGACAGAAAAAGATTGAGTAGAAAAAGATTGAGTTGTATAATGCAAGGAAATAGGCGATTCGGTGTTTCTTGTTTACATGATCCTGCTAACGTACTTATACTGCTCAAAGCAGAAAGACATTTTTTTCATCCCATGCATCTTGAACAAATGACAAATCATATGTAAACACACAATACGCTTTGCGATTTTACTAATGAATTATGTATTTAAAATTTTTATTAATGAATGTTGAATTGAAATTGTTCCTGTGGCTATTTGAAAAGGTTGGTGCATGCCTGTTGCCTGTTGCCTGTTGCCTGTTGCCTGTTGCCTGTTGCCTGTTGCCTGTTGCCTGTTGCCTGTTGCCTGTTGCCTGTTGCCTGTTGCCTAATTTTAGACTTGAATATCCGAAAAACGTCGAGATTTAGGAATGAAAAAATGTTTTAGTAATACTTCTGATCTGGAAAACTTTAGAAAGCCTCTTCTCATACTCATTAATAATTGATGAGTAAACCAGATTTTTGGGTCACATGATGTTACTTGACAACTGGTAAAGTCCTGTGAAAGGACTGTGCATTCAGTCTAGAGTAACTGGAACAAAACTAATTCAGTCCTAATTCAAACTAATTCAGTCCCAGTTATTCCAAGTCGAGTAATTAATGAGCATGAGAAGTCATTTCAAAGCCTCCAATATTGGACTGGATGGGATTTCAAGTCCGCGTTAAGTCCAATTGCCATTGGAATTAATTGCTTAGACTTGAAATCCCGTCCATTCCTCATTGTCGGCTTTGAAATATTACGTAACAACCTCTCCAGTTGTTTCGTCTTAGAATCACTTGTCGGTCGACCAATCACAGCTCGAGAAACTCTATATTCAAGTCTAAAATTGATAGTATATGTAAATAGTGACAGTACACAAGAAATAATGCCTTGGGGGAAAAAAGTGCACACAATTAAATAGGTTTTGGAAAATTTCATGTTGTTGTGGCCTTTCGCTGATTGTATACCGTCGCCCATAATGCAGTTTGGGCTTCGTTAAGACATGCAGCATGCAACAAAATCTTCAACAACTATTTCTGAAAAAGCTTTATAAAAATAGTTCATTTCAATAATATGGATCAACAACAAAATGTGATCCCTTTGATACGATAAAAAAGGTATATATGAGTTTGCTTTAGAAAGGATTACTTTCAACTTTTAATATCAGTTACTGGCTAAGTCATTTTTGTTTAAGAACTGACAAAGGTCGTCACGTCACATCACTGCACGTTGTATGGTAGCGTCCCCTATTACCTTCTAACTTTCGAATATATCTGTGCTCCCGTCTTCTGTCGGTCAAACAAACAATAATAATTAATAATCAATAATTAATAAAATTATCTGGTTTATTTTTTATTTTTTGTATTTCCAGGCTTTTTCAAAATATTATAAATAAATGCTTTTCGTTGTCATAACGAATAAATAACTTGAAGGTATCGAAATGGATATTTTAGCCTCCAAACCTTAGCTCGAGGGTTTGCAGTATGATGATAGGCTCTTGTGTTAACGTACTGCTGGGTTTCAGGGTCATCGTCTGGAAGGACAGGAGGAACTTGGTAATGTTCCTCAGGACTTTCAGCATCTGCATGCGTAGGCCTGTTTGTCTCTAACCCTTTAAAAAATATTAAAACAGCCAATTTAAACAGTCTGCGGCAAATACATGTATACTTTCGACACAGAAACATAATGGCGACTAACATCGGCGATACTCATTCATGTCTAATATTAGACTGAGCGCAAACTCCTTGAATATAAATGTCCTTATTTTACAACATTTAATGGTTTGTACATGACCTCATGATCATAGCCGCCATTTTCAAAAAAAAACTATTTTGTTTTATATCCCTTTTGGTATACATGACTTTAATTTTTTTAAATAAAGGAATTTGTTATATATCCCAACAAGTCTTGACCAAGTCTTTTTTATTATTATTTCACGCATTTCTGAATAACTATTACGATTGGATACATGGCATTTGCCTGGATGACATCATATTATGACCTGCTTTTTAAATACATTTGTAGTTTTTTGTTCTTGTTATTCTTGCTTGTTTGTTTGTTTGTTTGTAAATAAATAAAGACCCGTTTTGCCTTTTTAAACACTATCTTTGTCGTTGAGGGCCGACCAATTTTTGATATTTTTAATTTGGACAGAGGCGGACGCCAATAACAAACATAGGCGCGCTATCAGTAATGTTAGCAAGGTCGACATAAGGTAATTACCTTCTAAATGCAATTGCTGGTTTTTGTCCCCCTGGGGTTGATTCCTGATCTTTAGGAAATACCAAACAATACCAGCAACAATGACACCAATCAAAATGACAATCAACAAGGACAATCCTATTGCTGTACCCCTATCAGATGATGATGCCTTCTCTGCTCGCCCTGGAGTATCAATGGATTGGCACAAAAACATCATTTCAATATTAAAAATAATAATTCTAATTATAAAATGATAATAATTTAATATTTATAATGCGCATATTTCATGAGGATATGTTTATATGCGCAGAAATTAACTAAGTCATTAAATTAAATAAATTGCATAAATAGAAATTAGTATATGTAATAGGACTCCATACTGTCCTTAATTGGTAGTCAGAGGAATTTTTCGAGTCTAATTATTTCTTGATTGGGGAGCATGAAATCCCATTACCTATTAATTATGTAGCTGCGTAAATAATCCCATATCAACAAGACCTGTCCAATTAAGAAAATAATTGGACAGTTACCTATATGGGATTAATGAGAAGCTGTATAATTACAATGATAAAATAAGACTTGACGGAGTAAAATATCACCATTGTGCAATCAGGGACATGTCGATGCTGATGGCACATGTAATTCCGGGTTGTAATATACTTACAAACCGTTATATTCCTTCAGAGTTGAGCCGACATTTTTTTGTCGATCAAAATTAATAAGCTACAAATTGGATCAACGAATCCCTGAAACGTTTGAAAATATTTTAGTCGAGTTAGAAACTCTGACGGTTTACCCTTCATCAGACTGTGTACCAAAAACTAGAAAAAGATTTGTTTTCATGTCGTGGCCGCGATGTTGCGGTGTTTTATCGTTTCGTTTCCTTTGTTTATACCAGCAACATGGCCGCCACAATTTCACTCTCTATGAAATGCTTGCAATTGAATCAATAAACTCAGCACCATTAAGGCATGGCTCTTTTGAGGAAATGATGGGAAATCAGTTATTTATTCATATCTTTGACAGTTTATAATGAATCTTTCCCAATTTTGGCTCGTAGTAGTAATTCTTCAAGGCAAGCAATTACCACATATGTGTTAACATGGAAACCATGTCACGTGACCACAAGGCCGCCATCTTGGATTTTTTAAACAAGCCTTTTGAAGTCCTATTGAAACTACTTCAAAAGTCCTGAAAATCCATATTCCTTTTTATATTTACAATGCCTATATGGATGTAATTGGATATCTTGGAAAATATTTTAAGTTTAATTTTTAGAATATTTTCTATTTTTTCCAAAAAATTAAACTTAATATAATTTCCAAGATATCCAATTAGATCCATATAGGCTATGCAAATATAAAAAGGAATATGGATTTTCAGGACTTTTGAAGTAGTTTCAATAGGACTTCAAAAGGCTTGTTTAAAAATCCAAGATGGCGATCTGGTTGTCACGTGACTTAGTTTCCATGGCAACCAATGCTTTAAGGTTCCTTCTTTTCACAAAAGACATTAACTTGCCAAGTTTGGGTAAGATTCGTAGAAAACTGGCTATGATATAGCTAAACAGTTTTTCATCTGAGAGCCATGCCTTAATGATGCTGAGAATCCAAAACTTGTAAAAGAAAAATATCATAAGTTAAGAATATGCCACTAAATTGGGTGCTGTTTAGTGATGGCAATTTTGGGCTCCAGCAAAAAAATATATATATTGACAGCCATTATGCTTTTGTTACCTTTCGTAGATACCCGCTTTGTTGTAAACGCAACGAAGTCATGGTGACCATGTACGGCTTTCTGCGAAAAAAACAAAAAATGCCATTTAATTTTTATCTTGATTTCTTCATGGGCTTTGGAGAACCAAGAGCAAAACTTTAACCAATAGCATCGTTAAAGGCACTATTTAATGAGTACGCTGGTCATTAATTACCTGGCTGCCAAATAATAGAACTTCAGATAGAGTGCTTTTCAACGTTTTAAATTCTATTAGGGCAATGTTAAGTTTATCACGATACTAATACCTGCAATCTATAGTATTATGCCTTCGTTACAAAACGGAAATTTATTGCCAACAAGTCGAAACAAATTAATATTTTGCCCCTACTTTTTTCACTAAGATCATAACGCGCCAGTAACTTGAACCTTTATCATGTTGGTGCAGTATAAATGAAGCATGAATAAATAAAAATATGGAAAACTTTCAATTTTTAAAATTGCTTAAAACTATTTTTAATGCCAAAATAAGTATTTGTTCTTAAAAACTTACCCCATCCATTGCCATGGTAACGACCCTTACGTGTACTCTATACATCGATCCGGGTTCTAACGGTGCGTTGTAGTAACCATGGTAATACTGACCGTTACCAATCGTCAAGTTCGAAATGGGACCCGGGATCTCCGCAGCAATGTAGCTATATCTATTACTCATTTCCCTGGCTATAGTGGCATTGACGTCTTTGAAAACAAAAGGTGGTGTCTTTTCGTTGGATTTTAAGCGTTTTTCGTTGTCTCTTTTTTCTACTGCTATCTGATAAACACTGCAAATGAGAAAGATGTATGAATTGTAATATATAGTAAATATAAAATAGATATAAAAGCTTGTGCGCTATTTCGAAGTCATATCATAGATGCAAACATTTAATCTGTGAAACAATACGTACTAAATTTATATAAATTGCACTAAACATTAGAGCACCTCATTTTCCACGAATTATGAATAGTACTTTGCCTTTGGAGATTTTTAGTAGAACAAAATCTTGAATATGATTTAATAAGACCCATTCATTGCCTGGTTTAAATTCGGTTGTATTTTCAACTTAAGATTTAAAAGCAGGTATCAAAAAAGCTGCCGGTACCTCTTAATCTGTGCGTTAATCTGTTGTGAGTTATTGAATAAGATCACCACCGTTGATTCGGCGATGGCGCTAGTTCCATTGATCTGGAATCCAGGAGCGCTAGCTGAAAAAAAATTTACAATGAATGCAAGTGGTAATAAATAGAACCAATAGATAATGAAGGAAGAGAAGGAATCTAAGTTTCCATCATGAGCACTCTTTGATGCTCTTTGTAGAATCATTAATGTTTTTTTGTTTTAACCGAAAGCCTTTGCGTTTTTCCCATACGCTCTTGCGTGTTAAGATATTTAGGATTCCAATAACTTGTTTGGTTTGTGCATGTCTGTAGACAGCGGTGCACCGGCGCAGTCTTCTTAATTTTGTCTATGGGAGACTCTGCTAGAAAGAAAAACGATACCCTAAACAACGTATACCTATTTTGCACAATATAGCCGCATCGTCTCTATGGCTGCATGCCGTCGTATTCCCCCATCCTGGATGACGACAGTCAGTAAAAGACTTCTCTTTTCCACTGCATTCCAGGTTGCTCAACCAGATAGTACCATTTCCAGGGCTGAAGGTGGACTTTAAATACACTTTACTTGCCCCGGGGTAGCCGAGCATACGACAAATCACCTTAGCATCGTTGATGTCCAGTCCCCTGTTACATATGGTACCCCATACGTTACCATAGCGAACAGCAACACGACCTGAGTTGGGTGAACTTCCGTTTTCCAAACGAACTTGTATAGATGGGATTTCTTCTTTAGTCAAAATTAGAAAGAAGAAGAAAATTGTTTAAAAAAATAATTGGGCTTGCATCAGGTTTGCATGTTAAGTGGCATTAAATTTTGAAACCAAAAAGCAAAGCTAACAGAAGAAAGCATAAATGTGTATTATATTTAATGTTATGAAAAAAATCAAAGCTTTAATTATGCTATGTACCATTTCAATATATTATTTGTATGTAATCTTTGTATAGTAGTGAAGTGGCGTTGATCATGCAAAAAAATTAAAAAGGATGAGGTAACCGCCACCCGGTTAGCTCTTTTGATAAGGAAGTCTGTTTTGCTCGATGCCGTGGTTCAAGCCTCAGCCGTAAGGTGCCTCCTTTGCAATATCATTTCTTCTGCAAAATCTTAGACATTCACGTGGCTTGGATGACCACGCTAATGGCGGTCCCGTCCCTAATTAACTAGAGACGTTAAAAGAGGGCCACGAATTTATAAATTGAATTATTGTCAAGTGTTGATTTATTTCATTTATTTATGGTTGATTTTAGGCTCAATTATGCCAATTACAGCTAATACTCTAACATTTACGAACCTTCCGACACTTTACACATCACACCAGCAAAATAGTTTCCAGGACATCTAGTGTTCGTCCACCCGCGATGATAACAGTGGCTAATTGATACTTCATCGCCACTGCATTCCACACCACCCATCCATAATCCATTTACTCCTTGACGATACTGTCGTATTGGTGCTAGAGCTGCTTTGTAACCAAGCATTCTACAGACCACGCGAGCGTCCAATATATCCCAGGTATCATCACAGACTGGTATCCAGCTTTCATTAAAATGAACTTCTACCAGACCAACAAGGTTTTGTTCCACTTTTGTCAGGCGAACAGTAACTGAAGCTTCCTCTAAATATAAAATAGTTCGAGCATATTTTAGGAATTATGTAAGTAAATTAAAGGAGCGAAAAAGAAAGAGAAACTTAAAAATGTAAATGAAAAGTAAAGAATGAAATGACGTAGAAGAAATTTGTCTCACCATTTTTTCCACTCTTACTAACCTTGATTCTCCCGACAACAATTAGGTACACAGCAATTAAAAGCAGAAAATGAGAAGCTTAATAGGAACAAGGATATTAAAACTCACCTTCTGACAAGTGGTCGCATTTAACCGAAGCATCTTCGCTATGGCTGCAATCATGGCGACCCCATCCATAATTATGACATTGTGCCAGAGATTTCTCATTTCCTCGACACTTCACATCATCCAATAAAATAACACCACCCCCTTGCGTGGTAGCAGTTCCCGCCAACGATGCTTTGCTGTACTTCAACATACGACAGACCACGTGAGCATCTGCAAGTCCCCACAAATCATTACAGACTGTGCCCCAGACTCCATAATATTGTACTTCTACTCTGCCTTCATTTGAATTGGGTCCATCCATGAGACGAACAGCGACGTTAGGATTCTGAACTACAAAAAGTCATCAAAACGAAATTATGAGTACAGAATAATGAGTAAATACAGATTGGATTCTGGTTATTTTATGTTATTTTATTTAGAGGCTTGGAATAAAACAACAATAAAGACAAAAGCAAACAAGCGTGACGAGGGGCAGGCGAACGCACTCGGGGTCCCATTGAGGCGCGCCCCACACACTCATACATTTACAATTACATAATTACAAGACAACAATAATACATTAAATAGCTCATAGCTAACACAGCTCTAACATGTTTAGGATCTTGCCATGGTAACCAGCTACCGAAGGCAACGCCAAATCAGTCATTAAATTGCACTGTACATGTTTACTATTTTAGAGTATAGAATATATTTCTGTCCAAAACTTTGATAACTAACCCGGATATGAATGACAAACCACTCCAGCATCGTCACTATGGGTACATGAGCCCGACCTCCCCAATCCACTGCTAGAGCAGTCCATTATGTCCTTCTCATTTCCATTACAACGCACTACTGTCAGCCATATTGGACCTGTGCCGCTACCAAACCTTTGTTTTGCAGTAATAGCGCCCGTGAAGTTCAGCATACGACACAAAATGTTAGCATCACGTATGTCCCAGCCAGAATTACAAACTGTGCCCCAGACTCCGTACTGTTGTATCTCCACTCGTCCCTCTTTTGGTGATGATCCCCCTACTAGACGAAGGTTGGACTTCCATGTCAAGCCTTTTTTTAGATGGAAAGAATTGTTTTTATTTTAAAAATGATCCCCAAATGAAGACAGATTTAGTAACAGATGAATAGGGCTGTAACTGTTGACATTTGCACGTGATATAGGTATGTATGACTGGCATTGATCAGTATTGTATTACGCTCAGTACACGTATATACGAGATGTTACTATTAGAACTACGCCGCCAATGTTGGTACATTGGTTGTGTGTAATTGTTAATTTTCCTCGATTTACTTCATTATTGCATTATTATATGGTATGAGCATCTTGTACTCCGGATTAATTATATTCCAGTCGACCTTTTAATAAATGAAAGTGAATCCATGACAAATATTTGAGACGTTTATTAACCGAGGATAGACAACGCGCGGAATTAGTGATGGCACAAGGGGGATGGTTCGATAGGGGGATGGATGGATGGATGGATGGATGGATGGATGGATGGATGGATGGATGGATGGATGGATGGATGGATGGATGGATGGATGGATGGATGGATGGATGGATGGACTGATGGAAAAAATATAATATATGTAATTAGCATAATCATGTTTACCAGATGTTGGTCGGCACAGTATCCAGACATCTTTAGCACATGTCTTAACTTGCTGGGAACGAAAAGCATTTTGACATTCCTCGGCTGAATTTTCACGGCCAGAACATTTCATCGTCATTGAAAACATAGACATGCTGTCAGTATGTTCGTGTTTATAGATAGTAATTGCTTCTCTATAACCGAGGATTCTACACACAACATGTGCTTCTTCTATTTCAATGGTGTTAGAACATACAGCTCCCCAGGTGCCGTAATAGCGAACTTCTAGTCTTCCGACATAGCTGTGTATTCCCGACGTTATCCGAAATGCAACATTTGGTGAGTCTACAGAGAAAAAAAAAGGAGAAAAAAAGATGTAAGATAATCATTCTGTTGATGTTTTATCATTTGACAAAGCAGTGCAAGGTATAGATATACGCCGCGTGTTCCTAACCCGTTGATTCTCTCGTGCTCTACTGCTCCCAGCATGTTTAAACAGTACAGATACAGATACATGTGCTCGTGTTTCATATTCCTTACACATAGCACACGGACTTGTTTTCTACCTCTTTGATATTTTGTCAACTAATGTATAAACTACACTTACCTTTATTACAGATAACACCAGCTCGTTTATTGTTTGCGCAGCTACCCTGTCTCCAGTTTATCGTGCTGCATCTCTCAATAGAAGATTCGTGTCCACGGCAACCCAAATCAAACAACCAAGTATCACCAGAACTTTGCAATCCCTTGACGAACGCTACAGCACCTTGACTGAAACCTTTCATTTTGCATATGACTGTAGCATCTCGTAGGCGCCAGTTGGTGTCACAGATGGATCTCCATACACCATAATAACGTACCTCTACAAGACCACCATTTGGGATATTCCCAGACAAACGTACACTGACATCAGGTGAGCCTGCAAAACCAAATACTTTTTTTAATTAAGTTTGGCGCTCGAATGGCGTACAAGCTCATTTGAGTAAATAGACAACACTACCTGTCAGCAAAATATTTCCAATCACACACTGAAAGCACTCACAACCCTCGCAGCAACCCTGAGTAGGATTATCCACAATTGCAGGATTTAGTAGTGATTACAAAAAGGATATGATTAATCCTGATATTTCATCGATATCTATACTGAGAATTAACGATTTTAGTCTGATAAACTTTTAGACGACCAAGTAAAAACAAAAGCAGAATGAATAAAATAGAAATAGTGATTGGTTTTAATTTTACCTTTGGGCTGACATACAACGCCAATATCTTCACTGTGACCGCAGTTGTCAACACCCCACCCTCTATGTCGGCATTTACTGATCGAGTCTTCATCTCCTTTACAGAATACATCATCAAGCCAAATTTGTCCAGAACCTGATCCAAATGCCCGCGATCTTATGGCATTTTGGTAGCCTAGCATTTTGCATATAACATTTGCATTATTGAGGGTCCACGAATCATCACAGACAGTACCCCATATGGAATTAAACCGAACCTCAATTCGACCTTCATGTGAAACGCTACCACCAACAAGACGTACACCAACATCAGGCACTCAAATAAAAATAATAAAATAAAGTTAGTAAGACTTATTGTTATAATATTGGTCATTTTAATTATTTCTAAATGACTTAAAAGTCCTCCAGAACTCATCCTCTGAATGTTTGTTTCACAAAAAAAAAAAAAAAAAAAAAAAACGAACAAAAAAAAGAAAAATTAAAAGAGGAATTCGCAGCACAGGGAATTGTCCTTGTTGCAAAGAGTATCTAGTAAAGACTGCTACGCGACAATTTGTGCATGATTTATTGTTGCCTGTATTGTCACATCTTAGGTTCAAAAATGAACCCAGACGAAAAAAAACCCAGCAAGTTTGAAAATTTGAAACAAAAGTCGAAAAGCTGTTGCCGCCTGGCCAGCGGGATTCCCGAATTGTAGAAAGGGTTCCAAACTACTATCAAATAATACCAAAGTAATAATTACCGATTTGACAAACGATTCCAATATCTTCATCGTGTCCACAGTTATGGTCACCCCAACCTGAGTGAGTACAACTGCCCAACGAGCTCTCAGACCCTGTACACGCCAAGTCGTCCAGCCAAATTTTTCCACTTCCTTCTCCCAGGTGCATGTGTGCCAGTCCTATTCCATGACCCAGTTGTCTACATGCAACATTTGTATCTCTGATGTCCCAGGAATCATCACATACCGTCCCCCATTCTCCATTGTGGTTGACATTTAAGATGCCTTTAATAAAGGAACTAGACTTGGAGCTGCTAACAAGCCTCAAGCTGGATGCATCTAAATAGGCAAGTACGTATGATGTCAATTTATATCGGGAAATTGATTAGCTATTTTTTTAGTTGCAGGGCCAACGCCCCTTCCTAAACGAACATCATCATGTTTCCATTTTATTGAAATGAGAAACTATATCGGAAGGACTAGATGACTCTTTAAAAAAATCCCATCTCTCTAGGAATAATATTTAAGCTAGTCACAAGGTTTTATAGGGTGTATTTATAGAAAATGAGTTGCATTTGAAATCATGGAAAAATCGCTCCATGTAATGATCAAATATAACCAGCAGTTTCAAACTTTTCATGCCAAAACTATATAAAAGTACTTACCAAGCAGTTTAAACGCACTGCCAAGAAAAATAATGAAGAAAAACCTTCTCATTGTCATCTGGCGGATAACAAAGAGGGTTCTTATCTTTTTTTTGTATGATCACTTTTGTGCCTCCTCCTTATAACAGTATCAGCTTGGCAATTGACTCACTTTATATATTCGAATCCTATTTGTACAAGTTTGTAATATTTAGATCAAGGTTTTTCAGCGCTGATGTTTCGTTATATTCTTCGGTATAAGCAAAATATAAAAACAAGAAGCAAAAATGAAACATGAAAAGCAAACCGATCCATCATTACATTTAATTTCCATTGATAATATTTAATTAGTATATGTAATAGGACTCCATGCTGTCCAATTAAGAAATAGTTGGACGAGGAAAATTCCGAGGACTGACAAAGTTGGATGAGGCCGTAGGCCAAGTCCAATTTGGTAGTCAGAGGAATTTTTCGAGTCTAATTATTTCTTGATTGCAGAGCATGAAATCCCATTACCTATTAATTATATAGCTAGCTAATTAACCCCATATCAACAAGACCTGTCCAAGTAAGAAAATAATTGGACAGTTACCGGATATGGGATTTATGAGAAGCTGTACAATTACTCTTATTAATGATAGTGTTATTAAACAGGATTGTACGAAATTACTATTTTATGGAAACACATTTTTGAAATATATTATCGTTGCACGATTAGCACGATTATTTTGAGGAAGCTATCAAAGAACTTCCTGAATGACAATGTGTCTGTCAATACCAGGAAACATGAATGCTCTATCAGCCTATCAAAAGTTATCAAATGTAACCGAAGTACATCAACAAAAGATCAATCATAAGAGTGAAAATAGGAAGATATAACAAACAAGCGAGAATAGGAAAAGATTCAAATCAAAAATAGCAAACGCTTAAAAAATCAAAACTGCCTTTAAAAATGTTTAGACCTAATTTGTTAAAAAGTAAGAGCTTATAATTAAATTCAAGACAAAAAAAACCTGTAAATGAAGAAAAAACTTTTGATTTTGCCTTCCAATTCAAGGATGCGATAAAGATATCAAAACTCAAAACTGTTTAATTATTAATTATAATAATAGTTTTCTAGGAAATCTCGTAATTTATTTTCCTTTCTTATTATAATAATAATTTTTTTGTTACAGCACGATGCCATAAAATCTTGCATTCGTTGTAATCGTGAGTTACAAGTTTTATTATTTTCGCGAAAAATCCATGCTTTTGAACTCAGATGAAAATTTTTAAATTTAATCTATATTTATTTATTTTTCCATTTGATTTTTATTGGTTGCTGTATAGAAAAATCAAGCATTTGTGATGTAGCTTTTCTTTTTTGGTTCTTTCTCCATGTTGATAATTTTGTACGAATTTTAGACGAGTTCAGTATAAGTGATGTTTTTATATATGTATTTAGAACTACTACGAAAACTTTTAAAATATAATACTGACTTAAGCATAATACTGAAATGTGGCCTAATGAGCTCTAGGTCAAGAGTTCCAGATCAAATAAAATTATATCTCACATTTGTATACATTGACGGAAATATTTTGTATTAAAGTAGTTCAGCTCTTCAGCACATGACGAATCATCAGTGTTGTTTCGTTTACAAACTATTCCGATACTAATGTTTCGACATCAATATTATTTGAAGATAACTGTATTTTACAATCAAAATTCCATTCAAGATTTAAAAAAACGAAAAACAAAATAACAAAACAACAACAACAACAACGACGACAAAAAAAAAACAACAAAAAACAACAACAACAACAAATAACAACAACAACAACAAAAAAAACAAAAAACGATAAGCTTATCATTTAGCGAAAAGCTACTGTTTCTGATCTGTTATGTTCTGACTTACTACTATACTGTCTGTTTATACATTGGTACATATATTTCTCAATATAAATAAGTTATCGACTTGTATTTCAGTTCCCACCACCCCACCTATCAAAAACATAACAAATTGGTGGTAAGCATTTCACAACTCGATTCTTATGGCTGATACATGTAGGACTGCTGTAACATCGACGTCTGTAGAACTACTCAGAAGTCTATAACACTGAGACTTCTGTTATGGCGGATGCATTTAGGACTGCTGGAAGTCAAGTGACCTTGACAAGTCACGTGTTATATGACTCACCTAGCGAAAGATAAAACATCTGAGTCCGAGAGTATATAAAATAATCAGTTTAATTTGTTATAATAACAACTATTACGAGTAAGGCGTCGAAGACCGACGACATAGCGGAAGACATATAATACATAGATTATTTCCTAACTTAAGTGGCTGTTGGGCTTCGTTCCTATTTAGCGTAACCTTCAATTTTTCTTTGTCTTAAACAACGTTCGCAGCCATTTTGTTGTTCTGCGTATCCAATCTGCGCGCGATCTCGAACTCTTTTAAAGGAATGAGCGAGGAACTCCTGGCTGATGTTGTTTATGAATAAGATCCAATTCAAAATGGCTGCCAATTTGCGAAAAACAACTTGGCCAGACACTGAGCTCAAGGATGGTCACTGCCAGGGTTTCTCTACGTCCTCAGTGGTTCTTTTACGTTCCTAGGCAGGGTGGGGTAGTGGAGAAACGGGACCCAGAAATTCATAAGGGTTTAGAAACTTACAAGTTTCTGGGTACCGTTATTTTACATGGTCATCCAAACCACTTACCGAGTCATTTACATAATGCCAATCAAAAGTTACGGGTTACGTCAACCGGGAAAGATTTCATTTGATATCACGTATCAGTGGAAAATGCAAAAAGAAGGTATTTTGATCTCGCAAAATTCGCAGGTGAATGCAAACACATTTCGGCATCACGTGAGAAAAGTTTTTCTGGCTCTCTCCCTTTGATTCGAGAGTTTTTTGAGTTTTTCCACCCCCCCTCCAAAAACCTTAGCACGATAAATTCCCATTCGATTCGTGGGTTAGTCATGATCAGAAAGCTAATTAACAATCTTTCGCTCCAATATCCGCAGTCCTTTTGCAGTCCTTATCCATGTTATCGTTCCCAGTTCGCTATTTTCAAGTGACATTTTCAAGTGACATTTTCATTGGACCCACAATGCAACTCGGGTATCACAAACAAGAAAAACATGGCGAATATGAATGAAGATATGAATTACGAAGAAAATGGACGCTCAGACGGTAAGAAATGCTTGAACGACTTATAAAATCCCATGACGTTTAGAGTTAGATGTATTTTATTCCCTTGGAACAGTAAATTTGTTGTTTTCTGTTGTTTTCCGTCGAGAAAAAAGGCAAAGTTTATCGAGCGTGTGGTGAGTTTGCACGTGTTACAAAAACCTTGAAAAATCCGGACTGCTTTCTTTCATTTTATTCTATTTATCATTCAAATATTTTGTATTACCTTCCTTTACATTTTTTGAAGTATTTTGGTTCTTCTTTCTATTAAAGAGTGAAGAATTACCCCTCGATGCTCGTATTGTCTATTTTATTACGATGACGATGCAGAAGTGATTCTACAAAATAATGATTACAAATACATGATATATAAATGGTAATTCGTGATTAACATGCTATAATAGTCCCATTGAATCATAAAGTACTTACAACAAAGAAGTAATCAGGTCCTAAATGCTTATAAATGATATAAAAGAACGGTAACAATATGAACGTGTGTTCCTCGTGAGTCAACGATTGTTCGAGAATATCAGATGACCTCATGTCACCGTTTCCGGTGGCCTGATGTTAATGTTATTATGAGTGTCAAGTGACCGTAGACTCTTCAAAGAGGAATTAAAAACTAAATGTTGAACTGCAAGCTTTCCACCCCTCCCCTCCCACCTCAGACATTGTTTGACGTAACAGACTGAATGGAGAATTATTTTTTTTAAACAAAAATGTAAAAAAAAACCCGTATGAAGTTATTTTATAATTTCAGAATATTTTTTATCATTTTACTATAACCTTTATTCGTATGATGGTAATAATTATTAGTATACCTAAATTAATTTTTTTTATTTGTTTTTTTTAACAGGCCACTTTTCTCAAAAGGGTATAATCCCTCCAACTTCGTCAACTCCTTTTTTCCTCCTTTTATTAGGTATATTTTTCATTTGATTTTTTTCATCTTTTATTCTCTTTATCACTTTCACCTGTTTTTTTAGCACCATCTAAATAATTGAAATGGTTGTTGACATATTTTCCCCCATTTTTCATTGTTTTTTTTTAAAATAAAATGATATGTTTATCAATTTATTTTATTTGATGTTCAACAGCCTATAAAGCAAGTAATGAAAAGTCTAACTATACAGATTATGGGAAGAGCCATTGAAAACATTTCATAATTTTATTCAAATTTTGTAAGTAATTTTATCATATTTCTACTCCATCCCCTATCGGCTGGGCAAATGCACCAAACTTACTGTATCTGTGTGTAAAAAGCAGTGCCTAACAAATTAGAAACAGAATTTTAGTATCAAGTGTGTTTCCAGAATATTCAAAATGGTCCTATCTAATAATTAAAAGAAAAGCATGAAATTTGTTAATAATAATTGTCAACCATTTTCCGCTTTACAATAACCTGGAATTGTGGAGATGTTGTTTTTCTAATTCAAAAACAGGAAAATTTTTACTACTTGTACTAACTTGGAGTCAAGTCTTGGAATTTTCTCTACACGTACCCATAGAAATGATTTGTTTTCTGGAAATACAGTATTTCTACCTCCTAAATAATCAGAAATTTTGAACAGGAAAGTCTTTGGGTAACAATCCTTTTTTTTTTCAATTAAATAATTATTTTCAACCTTTTGACAATGAGCAGGAAGAAGAAGGAAAGTGGAAAGTTTTAGTGCCTTACTGTAAAACACCATACTTTTTTCATTTTTTGTTTCTTTCGGCGCCAATCAGGAATATTTCGTTCAACGATTTCTATATACAACGATTTTACTTAAAAGAAAGTAAAATAGTAAATAAGTAAAAATCAAACCATACCTTTGGCGAACTCGTGGATACTAGTTAAACTTTCCAGAGATTGGGCTCCCTGTGTCCTTATGATTGTTGACATCCGAAGGTTTCAATTTAGGTTTTCAATTTAGCTGGTAAGATGATTAGTCGTCCTGTTATTTTCCTTTTAACACCTACATTGTTTAGTTCTTTGTTATTTTGTTGAGTTTGGAAGCGAATTCTGTGATGAATTGGAAAAATGTTGTGTTATGCGTTACTACTTATCTTGACCTTCAAGGGTCCTGGCGCTTAGAATCGATTTAGATTCACATGAAACACTTTATTTACACTGTGAACTAAGCGAACATTTTATAGAAATTCGTTTAGAAATCCTTTTTTTAAAAATTTCATTCAAGTCTGTTAATTCAACTAATTATTTATTGGAGCGAATTCTCGTTTAATAGTGTCAAGCGACATCTATTGAGTAGATTCGTACCTTCGCAGTTTTTTAGATACAAGGACATTGCTTCGGCTGTTTGTGATGTGCGACAATCAATCTACTTTTAATTCAGCACGGCTTATTTGGATGACAAAACTAGCCGAACTTTCTTCAAGATTCCATGACTCTTGTTTGGAAATCTCATGAAAAGTTCTTTTTTTCGATGCATCCTGTCCGGCTCTACCTACGAGTCTTCTGAGAGGATCTAAATATGTTGACAATTGTACATAGGCGTTTCTGTTTACTTTATTGCATCAGCAAAAAAAGGCTTGACTCATTGGAATTTTAGTTGTAGGCGTTAATCGTATTATTTTACTTCAAGTTGCATCTTTCCTTGATTCTTTTGATATAAGTAATCCGAAGATAAAACTAAGTGCGAGTGTTCGCATGTGCAGAGTGGGTCCACAGTGCTAGAAGTATCCCACATGAAACATCAGCAGTTCATTTTCTCATATAAATAGCAAAAGTAGTCTATACTGAATAAGAGCAATGTGCTTGTTAGTGTCATGTAATGTTCGTAATAAGATGACGTAAGACGATCAATATACGTTTAATTATCGATCTGCTAACATCTTAGTGAGTGAGTGAGCGAGTGACACATTTGCATATTCAGACCCCTCACAATAACTCGTTTCTACGCTTCACGTGTCTGCAAGTTAATAATGTGAGAATAGATTTTCTATTTTTTCTGTGAAGAACTTGTTTTCAAACTATTGGTAAACATTTTATTATGTTTTGACAAGAAGAAAAATGGATATTGATGATTTTATTTATACAGTAGTTCATTTTATCCTCCTTGAAATAATCTGTTTTTGGCAGACAATAATGTTTCAATGAAAACAAAAAGAAAGAAAGAATAATAAAAATAAACAAGTAACAATTATTACTTTTCAGCAATGAATAATACTTTTCATTCTAATCAAGAGAAGACAGTAAGCTCCAGTTTAGACATTCATCTTTCTGAAATGGACCTAAGTCATTTTCCACTTTGAATAACTACTGGTAGTCATTGTG
Organism: Actinia tenebrosa; assembly: GCF_029948245.1. Lineage (NCBI taxonomy): Eukaryota > Metazoa > Cnidaria > Anthozoa > Actiniaria > Actiniidae > Actinia > Actinia tenebrosa. The sequence goes on from NW_028292579.1 coordinate 23,521,229, forward strand.
GTATTTGGTTAATTTGCCATCAGTGGCCATTTCATCCATAATATAATTAACAGTCAGTTTGCCTGGTTTTTGTTGTGTATTAGCACAATCTTAGTAAGATTTTTATTTTTCTGTTTCGTTTTATTTGATTTGGAATGGGTGGGTAAACAAGTTTGAGAATCGAATTGCTCATTATAGTAATTGTTTTTTATTCTTAAATACATATCGAGGGTATTGAGGTAAGTTTCCAATTATTAACATTGATAAGATTGATATTAATATTATATGTAAACCAGATAGAACATTTACCAGTTCAATTTTTCAAGTGATAGAGAATAATTTTGGGAAAATTCAAATTTATTGGAATATTTGGTGTCGTAAAAATTTAATGATATCACTATCAGCTCAGTCAGCTAATAGAGCATTAACAAGTAAAATATATATTTGTATATTTTTTTAGGAAGATAATAATTTGTTTTGTGTAGAACAGAAAATACAGCTGCATTGTTTAGTTTTCCATTTTTATCCTTGAACATTGAGCATTATGTTGATCATTACACCTAAGAACTGGACCTAAACACAAAAAATATCATATTCTGACATTCACCCCTTTCGTAATAGATATTGCAATGAAACATTTTAATATCTGGTAACATTTTTAGAGTTACACTGTATACAAGACAAGAGCAACGGTCACTTTAAGAGGTATGCTAGAAGCAGTTACAGTTAAGCAATTGAATGAAAAAAATTGAACAATAACATGAATTTCATTTCTCTAACAACTTTCAACCAACCATCCTACTTGGCTTGATATAAATTCGGAAAATACGCGTAGGATTGCATTGAGGAACTAAGCTTTCAAGCAAAAAATCCATCATCAGGGTATTAGAATTAGTGTCAAGCCAAGCATGTTTGGTAAATTGTTTTTGACCAGTATATTTACCAAGGGCTAGTACATTTTCAGGAATTACTTACTCTTCTTTAAACGAACACTATACACCAATGTTTTAGGGAAATTCTATCAGTTTAAAGGGGCACTTGGATAAAAATTGATGGAAATTGAAAATGACTGGTTATCTATATGGCCCCAATAGTTGCCAAGCAACATATTTTCTTCACAGTAAAAAGTAGCAGATGAGGATGTCTTTACTGGAGTATTTACTGGATATGCATAACAACAGTACAATTAGATGCCATATTATATTTACTGTTTATTAGTACCAGTCTATTATCTATTACAAATGTCTGACCACTTCTTAAGCAATAATTACATACTGACATCTTGACGTATTGATGGTCAAAACTGTTTGAAACTTTGAAGTTGTCAAATATAACTAGTGCAACTAGTGCATCATAAATGCATGTTTAGTAACAAGCTATTATAGTTTACTTCCCAATGACAAGTTCAAATCTGTGTTTTTGCCCTGACTTTGATCAGTGTCAGTACAAAATCACACAAAATTGTTACACATGTAGTCATGCTTTAATAACAGTGTATGACTCCCACCACATCCCTCCCATTATTATATCATTATATTACATTATCTTGATAAATTGCTTCCATTGGTCCTAATAGTTTTTTTTTATGTACAAGATCCAGGTGAGTCACTGATACATGAAGAGTGTTATCTAAAACAAACTTATAATATCTCTGTAGGGTGTCAAACATAGCTAGGTTTATGTAGTCAAGGTATATACTATATAGTCTTGCATGACGTATGAGAAATATGATTAGAACTGCTCATATCGTTGTGCAATAACAACAGACAAACATGGCTATCACTGTACACTTAGAGCACCCTCTATGTTAACAGACTAATGATTGGCAGAACTTTTGTCAAATAGTTATTTTAGACTTTGGTGTGACAGTAGATCCAGTTATGTTAATGTGCTTTAAGTACTGCCGAAATATACTTATAAAGAGTATTCAATAATCTAGTAATCACTGATTGAAGTTTTCATAATATTTTTTTAAAAGAAATTGTGAATTCAAATCTAATATACTACTTAATAATCTATGGAATTTCTTTTGAGTCAAGCACAAACCCTGTTTTATAGTTTATGCTTCAGTATTTATTAAATTTATGATTTCAAACAGCACAAATTTTTTTTGGCTTGAATAAATTTTGATAAAGTTAACTTTCTTTAGTATGTACATGTCATATTAGTAATATGATCTCAACATGCCCAAAGAAATAACCTAAAATATAAATTTATTTTAACAAAGGTTAGAATCAATAAGTCTTTGCTTCAAATCATAGCTTTTAATAATCCTAACCATGAGTTGCTCTAATAACACATATCTCTTAATAGACCATTTCACGGATCCTGTTACTCAACCTCAGCCTCGTCAGCGTGTAATATATTCTTTAGAACCTGTGAAATTTTTAAGTGTTTCAATTGTTCGTTAATGTGTAAATTCCTTCCATTGCTGCAGGACTGTAGTCAAATTCTAATAAATAATTACACGCTGACGAGGCTGAGGTTGAGTAACTGGATCTGTGAAATGGCCTATTTGTTTTGGCTAAAAAAATTACTAAAAATATTAAATGAGAAAGATTACTAAAAGATACTGTCCTTTTTATGTATAAATTTTAGTTTTTTTTCAATAATTACTATTTTAAAGGTTTGTTAAACATTTTTTGTGGTATTTGTCAAGAATTCATTTTCTTTATAATACTTTGTGGTACTTCTTCAACTGCACAAATCCTTGATAAAGGTATGCTATGACAGTCATTCTCATTATGACTAATTCTTTAGTCCTATAATTTGAGCAGTTTTGTTGTTGTGCTCTAACTTATCTTCTGAAGAAGTAGAGGCGTGACATCACTCATTTCCATTGTTTTCTCTTTGCTGAGGACATTGAAGGTTTAGGTTTAACCTTATCCTTGACTCAACAGCTTTTTCATATATGGCACAGATATTTCTTTTCTTAATTGATTGCTACATGATGATCTTTTCACACTTGAAATCTCTATGACGATAAAACGTCAGCATTACCAACTTGCTTGACCTTTTTGTTTCCACCAATAGTCTACAAGTTTCTTTTCTCATTGCAATTTTATTTTCTAAGTACAAAGAGGAATCCCTCCAATTCACTCTTTCTCTTTCGATTTCTAACAAGATAGTGGTTTGGAAACTTCGGACTGATCATCACCTGCATAGATAAAGCATGAGATATTCTACTTTTCCTCATTAAATATATTGATGTCCACTGCCAGGATGCAATGCTATCCACTTCCAAGATGCAAAATCATCCACGACCTAGGTGTGCTGAGGTGCTACATCATCCACTTTTAAATTGTGCCAAGATGCATCATCATCCACTACCAAGATGTGCTTAGATGAAATCCACTACCGAGATTTGCCAAGATGCAACACCATTCACTACCAAGATGTGATAAATTGCAACGCCATCCACTACCAAGATGTGCTTAGATGAAATCCACTCCTCCATCCACTACCAAGATTTGCTAAGATGCAACCCCATCCACTACCAAGATGTGCTAAATGCAAACGCCATCCACTACCAAGATGTGCTGAATTGCAACGCCATCCACTACCAAAATGTGCTGAATTGCAACGCCATCCACTACCAAGATGTGCTGAATTGCAACGCCATCCACTACCAAGTTGTGCTAAATTGCAACGCCATCCACTACCAAGATGTGCTAAATTGCAACGCCATCCACTACCAAGATATGTTAAGATGCAACATCATCCACTGCAAGATGTGCTAAGATGCAACAGCGTCCACTTCCAAGATGTGCTTAGATGAAATCCACTCCTCCATCCACAACCAAGATTTGCCAAGACGCAACACCATCCACTGCCAAGATGTGCTAAGATGCAGCACCATCCACTACCAAACTGTTGGTCAAACATACCTAGATGTGATAACTGCTAAGATGCAACGCCATCCACTGCAAATATTTTTCTCAAACACTACCTAGATGTGCCAAGATGCAGCAGTGTTGACATGCACTACTAAGATGTTGCTTAAACACTACTCAGATGTGACAAGATGGACAGCAATATCCACTGCAAAGATATAATGCAATTCACTACTAAGATGTTGCTCAGACACTAACAAAATGTTACAAGATGCAGCACTGTGTTGTTGAATTCATGATGTGGCACCATATTCTTTGAAAATGTTTCTAAGATTCAACACCATCTGCTGTCAAGATCATCCACTACCAAGATGTGCTAAGATGCAACAGCGTCCACTTCCAAGATGTGCTTAGATGAAATCCACTCCTCCAACCACTACCAAGATTTGCCAAGATGCAACACCATCCACTGCCAAGATGTGCTAAGATGCAGCACTATCCACTACCAAACTGTTGGTCAAACATACCTAGATGTGATAACTGCAAAGATGCAACGCTATCCACTGCAAAAAGTTTTCTCAAACACTACCTAGATGTGACAAGATGCAGCAGCAGTATTGACATGTACTAGTAAGATGTTGCTCAAACACAACCATACCTGTGACAAGATGAAGGGATTTCCACTGCCAGGATGCAAAGCCATCCACTACCAAGATGTTGCTTAAACACTACTCAGATGTGACAAGATGGACAGCAATATCCACTGCAAAAATATGATGCCATCCACTACTAAGATGTTGCTCGGACATTAACAAAATGTGACAAGATGTAGCACTGTGTTGTTGAATTCATGATGTGGCACCATATTCTTTGAAAATGTTTCTAAGATTCAACACCATCTGCTGTCAAGATCATCCACTACCAAGATGTGCTAAGATGCAACAGCGTCCACTTCTAAGATTTGCTTAGATGAAATCCACTCCTTCCAGCACTACCAAGATTTGCTAAGATTCAACACCATCTGCTGTCAAGATATGGCTTATTATCTACAGGTGAAGGACAATCCACTGCTACCATTGCCCAGCTGCAGCATCATGTTCTGCTCATACACAGCACAATCCTTTGCTAATATGCAAGTCATTTCAAGGCCAAGTTGTACCCACCTTTTACCACAAAGTTGCACTGCTATCCATTGTCAAGATCAAGCAGGATAAGCTTTAAAGATTCTAAACAATTTACTTCTAAACATAGCACATTTCACAACTAAGATATAGTGTAGTCTTTGTCAAGATGTTGCTGGTTTAGCAAAATTCTTTATAAAGCCTTTAGTAACTGGCAAGAATTTTGACTAAGAATGGTTGTACAGTTGCTTTCAATGTCTTTGATATCTGGCAGCTTCAATGAAAAGGAAAACTAGTATGAATAATATGTCAAATGCCTGACTTTGCCAAACTGAAGTACAAGACTTTGCATGCGAAGCCATAGCCAGTATGAGTGAAGAAACTAAACATGACCAAGAGCAGAAAGAGCCACTAGATGCACTACAAAAGGATAAACTATAATTGATAAATTTCTCTTGTTATTTTATAAATTAATATTTATATGCAGTTGTTAAAAAACATTTATATGCAATTTATTTTTAAACTTTAATGAAGTTAAAAAAATGTTTGTTATATGAAATCCGAAAATCTATTTCTCTAGATGACCATACTTTAAAAAATGCTGACATAACAAAAAATTAACTACAGATAAAGCTGAAAAATATACTGTATATATAAAAAGAACAGACTTTGAAATGTCTGCTTTGCAATTGTATTCTTGTGATCATCCAGATATCATGGAGCTGCTGAAGTACATGATTAAACATTGTACAAGACAATGAAAAAAACAGTATTTATCAAAATATAATGAACTTGACACAGCTCACTTTTGAACACTGTACAAGATACAGAACAAGACAGGAATGTGTCAGGTATATTAGAACAAACTAAATGTAATGGACTTGATGCAATTCACTATTGAACATTGTACAAGATACAGAACAAGACAAGAATGTGTCAAGTATATGACAATCATCCAAATATGATGGAGCTGATGCCATTCACTATTGAACACTGTTCAAGAAACAGAACAAGACAAGAATATGTCAAGTATATTACAATAAACCAAATGTAATGAACTTAATGCAATTCGCTATTGCACATTGTTCAAGATACAGAACAAGACAGGAATGTGTCAAGTATATTACATTCACCCAATTATGATGGACTTGATGAAATTCACTATTGAACATTGTACAAGATACAGAACAAGACAGGAATGCGTCAAGTATATTACATTCACCCAATTATGATGGACTTGATGCAATTCACTATTAAACATTGTACAAGATACAGAACAAGACAGGAATGTGTCAAGTATATTACAATCACCCAAATATGATGGATTGATGCAACTCACTATTAAACATTGTACAAGGTACAGAAAAAGACAGGAATGTGTCAAGTATATTACAGTCACCCAAATATGATGGACTTGATGCAACTCACTATTAAACATTGTTCAAGAAGCAGACAAGACAAGAATATGTCAAGTATATTACAATCACCCAAATATGATGGATTGATGCAATTCACTATTGAACATTGTACAAGATACAGAACAAGACAGGAATGTGTCAAGTATATTACAATCACCCAAATATGATGGACTTGATGCAACTCACTATTGAACATTGTACAAGATACAGAACAAGACAGGCATGTGTCAAGTATATTACAATCACCCAAATATGATGGATTGATGCAACTCACTATTAAACACTGTTCAAGAAACAGAACAAGACAAAAATATGTCAAGTATATCACAATCACCCAAATATGATGGATTGATGCAATTCAATATTGAACACTGTACAAGATACAGAACAAGACAGGAATGTGTCAAGTATATTACAATCACCGAAATATAATGGACTTGATGCAACTCACTATTAAACATTGTACAAGATACAGAACAAGACAGGCATGTGTCAAGTATATCACAATCACCCAAATATGATGGATTGATGCAACTCACTATTAAACATTGTACAAGGTACAGAAAAAGACAGGCATGTGTCAAGTATATTACAATCACCCAAATATGATGGACTTGATGCAACTCACTATTAAACATTGTTCAAGAAACAGACAAGACAAGAATATGTCAAGTATATTACAATCACCCAAATATGATGGATTGATGCAATTCACTATTGAACATTGTACAAGATACAGAACAAGACAGGAATGTGTCAAGTATATTACAATCACCCAAATATGATGGACTTGATGCAACTCACTATTGAACATTGTACAAGATACAGAACAAGACAGGCATGTGTCAAGTATATTACAATCACCCAAATATGATGGATTGATGCAATTCACTATTGAATATTGTTCAAGATACAGAACAAGACAGAAATGTGTCAAGTATATTACAACCATCCAAATATGATGGACTTGATGCAACTCACTATTGAACATTGTACAAGATACAGAACAAGACAACGGTGTGTCAAGTATATTAGAATCATCCAAATATGATAGACTTGATCCAACTCACTTTTTAACATTGCACAAGATACAGAACAACACGAGAGTGTGTCAGGAAGATATGTGATAAGCAAAGTCAAGATGTTAATTATTTTGAGAACAAAAACATCTTTATACTATAAAATTTTAATGTATTTTAATACCATCCAGTACTATTAGCATCCAGTGCCAGAAGCACCCATAATTGACACAAACAGTACCAGTAGCACCCTTGGTTTTTAGGGAGCAACGCGAGCTAGGGTAACCAACCCCTGGGGAGTGCCCTATTTACCATTTGAAGGACTGCTCTGGGCACTTCACTAAGTGAATATGCACAAATATTGTATAAGAAGATAATTTTCAAATGAAATCATTCTTTGTCGAAAAATCGCTAGTAAAAATCAGAATGATATCATGACAAACAAGAAAAAACTTTATACTAATTATTAATATGAAAATAAGTTACAGTATGGTCATTCTAGTCCCTTCTACTATTTTCTCCTCGTAGCATATTAATATTTATATCATTATATGGTATCATTTACTATCAGTTTGAAGAAAGCGGTTTGCAGCTTTGTTTTATGTGAAGGAGCACGAGGGAATGATTGGAGAGATTTTCTGCTCTTCTAGCATCTTTTTTTATGAAAATTGTACAAGCTTTAGTACTGAACCTGCTTTGGCTAATGCCTTGCATAATATTGAAAAAATCATCTGGGTGATTGTTGGTTTTAGCCATTCTCTCTTTTGGCCAAAAGATGTATCTTGATCTCTTTTGCTTGTCCCTTGAGCTTTGACAAGTATCAGCTACTTTAGTCCTCTAAAGTATACACTATGAATAAATGGGTTAAATCATTTTCATTTTAAATTATTGGATTGACCATTACTAGGTTGGATGGTCAGTTTATAAATAATATCAGTAGTGAATGATTTAGTCGATCAGTGATTCTAAAAAACCATTCTTACAATGTATCTAAAAGTTTGTAAAGAATAAATTTAAATTACTAGAATTACGATAATAGGATAATATTTATATTAGATTATATACATTAAATTTATCTATCTAGTTTTATTAGTCCTATGTTTTAAACATTCCCAGTATTGCCCATTTTGGACAAAAGGCTTTATGTTGTGCCTTTTCTTGAGTTAATAAATATTTATATGCTTGTTGATTTTTTGAATAAAAACTAAAACAGTTTAACTTGATATGCTGCTTAACTATTTTGCGTTTTTGGTGAAAGTGTTTTGTTAGATTTGTGACTGCCGAGTTGTTCATGCTAACCATGTCTGCTAGTGTGTCGAAGATGTTTGTCTATTCCATTTTATAAATTAAGAGAAGGCCATGTCTTACAATGGGGTCAAAATCACAATAGCTGATTAAGAGATTCTCTGACCAATAAATCCAATTTCTTGAGCAGGGTTGAATGGAGGATAGGCTTGTAGTCCACTGTGGGGCATTCTTGTTTGTGTTGGTTGTGTCATTTAGGAGTTTGGTTGCCACTCATGGTTGAAGATGCTATACTTCTAGTTTATCCTTGTTGCCACTTTTGCATCTTGTGTTCGTCGATATTTATCTAAAATCAATTTGTACTGACATGTACTACACATGCAGTCCTTATTAAATCCAAATAGTGTAAATCTAAACATTTACATTCACTTGACTATGTTGTTATCAAATAACTAAGTCAATTATAACATAATATGACCAAAGAATGTGTAATGTACATTGCATAATTCATAGCAGATTACACAACAGAATCTACTGAGTTCATTACCATTTTCACAAGGGATTATTATGAAAGAGGAAATTCTAAATTCACAATTATAGCCTTTTTTCATTGTTATTGCACAACGATATGAAGAGCTATAATCACACGGGATGTGGTTTATATTTCTCAAATGTCATGCAAGAGTATAGAGTATATTCCTTGACTACATATACATCTAGCCATGTTTGACGCCCTACAGAGAAATTATAAGTTTGCAGTAGATTACACTCTTCATGTATCAGTGACTCAACTGGATCTTGTACATCAGATAAAGCCATAAGTACCAAACAATGGAAGCAATTTATTCATCAAGACAATGTAATACAATAATGTCATAAAGGGAGGGATGGGGGGGGGGGGGGGGTCAAGTATTGTAAGCAATTAATCAATGTAATGAACAAGAATTATGCAAGAAGTAAAGCATGACATCTATCAGAGTTACTTGAATCTTGTCTCAACTGACTATTTTCCATACATGTGTTCAGTCTTGCAAAACACAAAATACCCTATTCTCCAATCTAGTTAATTAAATGTTGATACCGCTCTACAATAATCCTTTTCATCATTCTTGTGTTAACTTAATTGGAAGAATTATTTTGTGACTGTCAGTTCTTACAGTACTTAGATAAGGAAGTTAAAAATCTATGCTGTACATTGTCTTATGACAGGCCATTACCTTAAACCCTGTATCTGGACATCTAAATCTTGTGAATCAAGTGTGTAAATACATGAGAACTGGTCAAACATTTGGGGGTCATACTGTAATAGATATTGGCACTAACAAACAGTAATATAAAATGACACCTAACCGTACTATTGTTATGCATATTCAGTGATTACTTCATACCTCACTCCGACCCAAGTAGACTCTCCTAGAAATAATTTCTTAAAATGCAAAATGCAAGCTTCTAACACAGGGCCATTCATAAATGGTTACTAATTACAATACATCTCTAAGTGCACTATACATGCCTCTTTCTCTCTACGACCGATAAAACAGTTACATCACCATGTGTAATCATCATTTAATATTATTATTATCATTACCATTATCATCATTATCATTATCATTATTATTATCATTATCATTATTATTATCATTATCATTATTATTATTATGCCTATATAGCATGACATGTTAATAATTAGCCCTTGACTTATACTGGTCTTTGCAATATGTGAGAGAAATAAATGTGTTAGAATTTGACAAAGAAATTGCTTAATAATATTGCTTCTGGTGTGCTTCCAGCTAAAACTTTTTAATTTTTGTATTCATTTACAGACTTAACAATTTTGAGTAGAGGCTTTGCACCATCACATGCTGACGCCCATAATATAGCTTGGACTGCCTGTGGTTAAATGGTAGAACAATAAAATCCCTTTGTGTAAATCAATTACCGATATATTGTTCCTGCCACCTAACATGGCTGCCATCATGTCATGGTGCAAAATCTCTATAGGATGTTTGCATAATGGCATCATTTGACTACCACTTCCAGAATACCTTGCACACTTCTGTTTGTACAGTTAATTAGCACCAATTGTCTTACTATTTTTATGAGGTAATACAAATTTCAATGAGAAAGGAAATTTGCTAAGCATCAGGGTAGTGGGACACATATGACAGGTCCAAATGATGTCTTCATGCAAATGTCGCATTAAAACAGAACATCTTACAATGATAGTGAATTACCGGTAAGTTTTATGATGGTAGTGTCATTACTCCTTTACAACTTGAGTGTTGTCAGGGTGACATGTTGATTCATTATTAATGCATTTCTAGTGATGTAATGATTGCCCAAACATATTTAAGAATAGTAACTCTTAAAGGAACAATTTGAAGGTAAGATTTCAGCAAGCCTGTTTAGGTTGAATTTAAACAAATCCTGAAATGAAAAACAATATGTGTAACAAATGAGAGAAAAAAGTTTCAATCATTTTTCATTGTCAAACTGTCATGTCAAACCTTTTCTATCATAATTAGGCTCATCATAATTCTGAAAAAAATAATGCCTTTTTTTCAAAAAAAAAAAATTTTTTTTTGCATTTTTTTTGGTGGCTACTGCCTCTTCGAGGCGAAGCCACTTTGACATTGAGTTGTGTAAGTCTGTAAGTAAGTCCGTAAGTAAGTCCGTAAGTAAGTCCGTAATACCACAGGAAACATCAAGACTCTCAGCAAAACAAAACTATTTCCCTTTAGAGCAGTTCGATTTCATACATGTAAACATTAGCCACATGCCTTTGTTGAGAGCCTATTTTGAAGTTTGGAATACATTTGACTTGGGAAAAATTTCAAAGTCATGTCTTACATTAATGACTGTTCAAAATTGTAAGATGCATAGTTCATGCAGATTTGTTGCATAAATCGGTAATTGGCTTGTCATAATAACTTGAATCACCCTCTGCATGTAATATTTCAAACTATTACCTAAGACTTTCCACGATTTTCAAATAGACATCCAAATAACAGTGACAGAAGTTATCAACCTATTTAAATAATATCTAGGACTCCAATATTTTACCATACTTTCCTGTTCATATTCTGCCATTTTTTAAACGTATTCAAGATTATTGCCAATTCAGTGAATTACAAGTGCTTTCATAAACTTGTGAAATATATATGATATATCAAGGAATCTTAGGGTTTTGGGTACTATACTTCAGTCTTAAAATTTAAAAAGATATTGACATCCTTTGACAGTGTTCAAGATATTATTCATGATATGATCCATCCTTTACAGGGAAGGGGGAGGGGGGAAATGTGAGGAAAAGACCATGAACCATATATTTTTGGAACACTGAAAGGAAAAAATCTCAAGCTACGTATACAATATTAATATTAATTTAATATCAAGTTTATTTCACAAGTTTATGAAAGTTGACTGTTTCCTAACTTACATTAATAAGGTGCATTTACCAGCCTTTTAGCTTTATTTCCCTTGACTTTTACGATATTATGTCTGTAACTATTGAGCAATAAAATAATGAAAATGGGGGAGGGTTATGCGCCACACCGCATCATTCGTTTGAGGCATGCTGCAAGTCATGCAGTTGAAGACGTAAATGGGCCATCATATCTTATTTTTCCTTTCCTTGGAAAGACCTCCAACATTTCTGTTTTTCATCCTTTATTTATTTTTTACCCCATCCATTCTTTAAGTTTATCAGGCATCATGTTACTCACCCTTTGGAAGAGGTTCAAAATCTCAATGCAATGGTCCATACATACATTACTGTTGCAAAAATGTTGTAATAAAGATATTGGCAATGGTTACTAGAAATAATGGGGAGATAAATGAGAGATAAAGCTATCAGGAAGTACAACACAATCAAAGAAAAGAGTAGCAGTAGACTACTTCTTCAAGTTGGATTATTTTCCAAAACAAAAAGAAAAAAAAACAATTTATTTTAGTTTGTTTAAAAACTCTTGCCAGCAGCATGCCTTAAACGAATGATCACCTCGCACACACTCAAGTTGTCTGTTGTTCATACTTTATTTCTTGGAGTTAAACCCAGTTGTAATTGACCAGAACAAGTTGAGTGATTTTACTTAATGCTCAAACCAACCCTAAGACAATGTAAATTTGGCACTCTTACACATTTTATATCAAATTATTTACGCAACAATAACTTCAATTCGTGAACTATAATTTTTCCAGTGATTTCTCAAAATGTTTCATTTTGGTTGGAAGTAACATCACTCTAAATAAATTGTGTACAAACTAATGATTTTGAAGCTGCTACACTTTGATTATAAGGACAGAGTTTTGAAAATCTTGCAAGTGTCAGTACAACATTTAAAAAAAGTCGAAATGGTTAAAAAGGCCAGTATGACTTGATGAGAAAACATTGGACCTTTGAAACTGACACAGAGGAAAACTTGTTTTTGCTCGATAAAAGATAGTCAAAGAAATAAAAAAATTGATGGTTAATCACAACTGGGTTTAACTCCTTTGTGGGGGGTGGGGAAGCTATCTAATCTGGGGGGAGGGGGATAAGACATAAACTGGGGGGAGGGGGTTAAGACATAAACTGGGGGGAGGGGGTTAAGACATAAACTGGGGGGAGGGGGATAAGACATAACCTGGGGGGAGGGGGATAAGACATAAACTGGGGGGAGGGGGTTAAGACATAAACTGGGGGGAGGGGGATAAGTCATTAACTGAGGGACGGGATTGGACAAACTAGGCAGAGGGGGGTAATAATGTCTATTGATATCTTGGGTTTTTTTGACTGGCAGTGACACTTAGGTTTCAGAATCAAGAAGGGGATTGATGGCACTTAGGATTTTTGAAGGTAAGAATTCTTTAAATTAGTGAATTTAGAGACTTAGAAAATTTTCAACTTTGTCTTTCTCATAACATGCCTTTCTTGTGTTGTGTGGTGTTAAAACAAAGTTTCACTTTGGATTTGGTGGTTTTCCTTTGTTTTTTTAATGAATTCCATCTTTACCCTCTCCACGCCCTTTTTGGACTTACAAAAAATATATACCTCCCCGAGGTCCCACCAGCACCAAGTCTCACTACCCCGGTAGACCAGGACCAGGCAGTACTTACTGTCCCGACAAGAGCCATCTTATGAAACCACAACCAGGTGGCTGCTCTGATGGTGAACACTGTCGATAAGGATATCAGACTTCTGACCCCCTACAGACTCGTGAGAGTACCTTGATGGCAAGCCAGCCTTTATACTGTGAAGATTAGTGCAATTAGGAGACTTCTAAGATAACCATTCCCCACTACCCATAGGTTTTACTGCACAACAGTGATGTATATCTTAGAGTGATGTGATCAATACACTCAAGCCGGTATTCAGACTTCCATAAAGTTTATGTGATTATCAAGACTAGTTTGTGAAGACTAAAATAACGAAGTTTCTAGGCTACTAACTTTTGAAAAATGAGCTGGTCTATCCCGAAAAGGAAACTACCATCATGTAATTTAATATGAAAAGCTAACATGGACTCTTTACCATGAACAATCTATTTATGTTTCCCTAGAGGACTAAGGCCTATAACGTATTCATTTAATTATTAATGTATTCAGAGTCTGCTAAAGGACTGGGTCTATTATGTATTCAATTAATTACTAATATATTTAGAGTCTGCTGAGGGACTGGGTCAATAATTTATTCAATTAAATATTAATGTTTTCAAAGTCTGCTGAGGGACTGGGTCTATAATTTATTCAATTGAATATTAATGTTTTCAAAGTCTGCTGAGGGACTGGGTCTATAATTTATTCAATTGAATATTAAAGTTTTCAAAGTCTGCTAAGGGCCTGGGTCTAATTTACTCCAAATTCAATATTAATATATCCAGTGTCTGCTAGGGGAATGGATCTTTATTTGGTAGATTATGATTTATTCGGTACACCTCTTGGGACAGGAACAAAAGGACATCTGTTTTATCAGGCTAGGGGTTTCTCGGCAACAGGGATTATTTTCATGATAACACCACTTCTGAAACTTTTAGTGTAAGTAAAACTGAATTAAAGATCAATCAAATTTTGCCAGATATTTGCATTGAAAATAAGGGGATAATGATTTTTTTGCTTCTTTTAAGCCAATATATTGACTTGGTTGTATGGTGATGTTATCATGAAGTCTAAAAGTGTTTAATCTTGAAAATTAATTAATCAATTTCTTTTGAGGGACTTTTCCTATAAAAATCTAGTTTAGAAATGTCTAGTGGATTTGGTATAAGTGCCCGATGCATGATTTAGTTGTACAATCACATTTTGTTTGGACAAAGACAAGAACAGATCGGGAAAATCAACAAGTGTGAGTAACTGTGCCGCAGGTTACTCCAGCTGATACCAAATCCACTATTAATTTTACTTCAAAGAGACTGACCTATAGATCGATGTTAGAATTTTTATAAATGTTTTTATTTTGTTTAATGAGGTAGACAAAGCCTTCTTATATTCCTAGTCCTAGTCAAGTATTTATTATTTATATTTTGTTTCCTAAGATTAGTTTTTTCACCAGCAAAAAACTTCTTTGCAGAAGTAAATGATTCATAGCAAATGAAAAAATTATGTATTTCAGTTTTGATTGTGAATTAAATTGTGAGCAACTACAAGTATCAAAATTGACGATGCCCATTTCAAAGCATATAAACATAAGTTTGTTTTCCCTAACATTAATTTGGATCAAATGTATTTTGACTTTTGGTTTTGGACAGCTTGTGCAAATAATACTAGTGCTTTGGACATAATAGTTCATAGTAAAACACACCTCTTGGTTTGACTTATTATAATAGTTTCATTTCATTCAAGTGAAATTGTTTCTGGATTGTGAGGTATAGTGTTTTAATGCCATTCTTTGATAGCTTTATTCATTCATTTTTCATTTCACTTTTGCCTTTTTTGGCTTGGATTGATCATTTGCACTTTCATGTATTATTTCATTCTTCTGCACAGCTGAATTTGTCCTAATCAATTAGTAAATTATAGTATAAACTGGATACTGTAATATCAATTTATGAATATCAAAATAATGATCCAGTTTTAATCATAATAATCACTTTTATAAATTTTGCATGACAATAATGCCATAATTATTACCTCCAAATCATAAAATACTTTAATAATTTATTCAACATGTGGCCAATTTGTACATTTACTGTAGTTGCTCAGTAGATTTTTTTTTGGAACAGGTGTTTGACTTTCATTACTTAGTTGAATAATGAATTTAATAATTTCTAATTTTTTTAATGTGTTTTCATTTTGTTCAATCGTTTTATTAAGACCTCAGTTTCATCCATCTCAGTTTTTCCCGCAATGTCCAAATTTTCATATTTTTTGTTTTCTTCATGATTTTGTGTTGTATTAAGTCTTAATAGATTTAATTCATTTGAGAATTTGTGGAGATGTTTTTCACAAGGCCCAATTTTTCGTTTTGGTAACATTCAATAATTTTTGTTCATTTAATAAATTTTGTTTTGATTGTCTTTTTGCAGAACTCTTCATATTTTGAGTCTTTCCCTTAAGTTTATTTTAGTTTTCTTCTTTATTTGTTTAAGGATGGAACTTTTTATGTTGTTTTGAAATGAAACTGAGGTCTTTTTTTGCTGGTGAAAAAACTTATTAAATTACAATCCTATGATAGAACCTTGTGTATCAGTCTAGCCGAACATCATTCACGCAAGATTAGGTCACCTAGAAATGATTCAACTTCTAGTCTTCCCAGCTTAATAATCTACTTGTATGAAAGTCTGAATGGTGTCTTGTGCAAGTCTATTGAGCACACCGCCTCAAAGTTATCACTGTTGTACACACCCATGAATAGTACGATATGATTATCTTTGCTCCTAATTGCACTAACCTTCACATTGACTGGCATCCATGCCATCAGCGCACTCACACGAAATCTGCAGAGAGCCATCACCTGGTATCCTTACCGACAACCTTCACTTTCAGAGCAGTCATCTGATCATGGCCTCAAGGTTAGACTCTGCTGAGAATCAGCAATGTTGTACCGCCTTTTTTGGTTTCCTGGCCTGGTGGGGCAGCTTCTGTTAGGTGCTGATAGGACCTCGTGGGAGGTATCAAGTGTATTTCATTTTTCTGGTGTATAAATAATAGATGATAATTATATTAGATATAGGAGAGTGCTTCTAACTAGCGATGGGTTCTCAGTTTATTTTGATCAAAATCTTCAAACCAACAGCCAATACCATTTTTTTTAAATTCAATAAAAATGAGGCAAAAATAAAAAATAATTTTGTTTTAAATTTGTTTTACTGAGAACCCTTGACTAGTTTTAACAGACTGCGTTGTATATAATTTGATATTTAGGTAATTTTGAGAAAGATTAATCTGCATATGGTTTAGTGAGACACTCTCCTATATCTAATATCTGAGGCTAGAGGACTGGTAATCAAAAGTATTTTCTTGGTCATGTTAAATAAACAATTGATATAAAAAAATCTATAGTAATAGTATTTGATATTTTGAGCTTTCTTATAAGTATTCTTTTTTTTTTTTCAGGTGAAAAATTAATCTAAATCTTAATCCTATTAAATCATGCAAGCAATTCAAATATTATCTCATGGTTTCGAGTACTTTTTAAAAATCAATTACTTATACCACAATATGTAGTTTAAAAATAAAACAAAAGTGTTAAGTTTTTTACTGCCATTGCAGTGTGCTGAAAACAGTTTTTGAATCAAGATGGTTTCAATCGTAAATGATGAACAAAATATTCCTACAAAAGTACATGTGAAATAAACTTTATTGCAGGACTCAAAATAGCAGCTAGCATGATAGCACAAATTTATTGACCACAGGCAGATGAAGATAATTTTGAAATGAAATAAAGTAATAGATGGAATTTTAGTGGACAAATGTAATTGTATTTGATGGACAAACATTTTGCTATTTTGATTCCTGCATATAACCAGTCCTCTAGCCAAGAACATTATTCTTTATAGTTTTCCAAACTTTCCCAAATTTGTTTTGAATTCCCTTAGTTTTTCTTTGAACTTATCATACTCCTAGGCCTAGGTAAACTTATATAGTTCTTTTAACTTCTTTTGAAAAAGGTATTTTTCTCCCTAAGTTATCCTAAATATGTTTTTTCACCCAGGCCTAGGTAATTCCTATCTTTTTCTTAATATTTTGTTTTGTTTCAAAATTCTAGGTAATGACAGGGTTTGTAATTTTGAGGAAATTCTAACCTTTTTGCAAAATGCTTAGGTAATACTAGATATTTTGATCCCTCAATAATTCTTATTAAAATCATAATTTTTCGTAATTCGTAATTTTTTCCCTGGAATAAGTTATGTTACTCAATCTGATGGCATGATATCCTTTATCCTTGGTGGATGACTCTTGTCTTCAGTACTGAATAACTGGATCTTAATGGTGCTGCATCATCTGACAAGGCTTTGCAGCACAACAGCGTGGTATAACCTGGGCTAAAGACAAAGAAAGATAGTCAAAATCTGTCTCATGTTTGTCTCATGAAATGTAAATGTAGTTGTAATGTAGGTAGTAAATGTAGTTCGCTTTTGTCATTCACTACCTATCACCCTCCCCCTGGAGATATTAGACTAGGTTCCAATCCTCATTCAGCCAAATTGACCATAGCAAAACCACAAATAGGGATAAAGGGAAATAGAGAGACTACTTGCAGCCTATACTCTAACATATCTAATAGCTCAACTTACTTGTCTGTAATATATGGATTGAACCAGAGCTTGACAGCATCACAACACAATTGACTGACACTTGCTCTAATATCTGGTAAGCTGATGGAAAAAGGAATAGATATGTTTAGACCACAGGTATAGATTATATATATCATGTGTATTTGATTATATATACTAGAGTACAAACACTATAAGTG
This sequence comes from Actinia tenebrosa, assembly GCF_029948245.1. Lineage (NCBI taxonomy): Eukaryota > Metazoa > Cnidaria > Anthozoa > Actiniaria > Actiniidae > Actinia > Actinia tenebrosa. The sequence continues at coordinate 23,539,736 of NW_028292579.1, forward strand.
TGTAACATAAATACCACTAAATACTGCTAAATTATGCTAATCCTATTGTTTTCTATTGTTTAATTAGCACTATTTACTGCTAAATAGTGCAAAGTGTTGTGCACTTTTAGTGTTTGTACTCTAAACACTGGATATAGTATATTAAAATTAATACTTTAGTGGGTGATAATGTTTTAGTCATTTATGAAATATTTTACACCTTGGGAACAGAGCTTGGATGTACTGAATTGTTGTTTACCCTACTATACTACAGAAGTCTGACACAAATATTATAGTTATTGTGCTAAACACAGACCTTTAATGTACAGGGCCCAGTTTTTCAAAGCCCGATTAGTGCTAATCCTGGATTAGCTCTTAATAAGGCCTATAGAGTTAATCCTGGATTAGCGCTAATCCAGCTTTGAACAACCCGGCCCAGTACTGTACTCTGCTGTAGCCTACTATACTACTATAGGTTTGAAACACATTTCAGTCATTGTACTCAACACTGAACTTTAATGTACAATACTGTTGTAATTAATTATATACAGCAAAATTAAAGATTCACATACCTGATAATCAGTGATGATCTATTCCTTGAAACATTGTAAAGGATTCATCTAGGAGCAACACCCTTTACCACAGGGTTACCAATATGGTTTAAACACCTTGATGATCAGGTCAATACTCATACAGCAAAAAGGTGAGTGCATTTTGTTATAAAGGTCAAAGGGTCATCTCCAGGTTAACACATTAATTATCATCTTGATATTTTTGATACTCATACAGCAACAAGGTGAGTCCATACTCTTATGAAGGTCACAGGGTCATCACCAGGTTAACATATCATTAATCAGGTCACAATACTCGTACATTTACAAGTCCTAAGTGTTATCAAAGTCTTTTTGTTTCTCGTTTCAGTGCAGAGAATCCATTATAAACGATTGATACTGAACTTTTCCATGGATAGCTTGCTGGTTGGCGTGTATATACTGGTTAGAGAGAAGGTGCAGTATGGCTATCAGGCTCAGATGTCAGGTATCAACAGCCGCCATCTTGTTACGGGCTCACTGGACAGTTTTATGGAATGTTTTTCGTGTATTCTGTATTTTTATAACTGAAAAGCAAAAACACACAGTCATTAGAACACTTTTCACGATTATTTCTGTTCTAACGAGGAAGAGGTGCTTTGAAATCAAGTTTCATGTAACGTTGAAAACCAAATTCTTCAAATAAGTAAAAAACTGAAAATATACACGAGCTAAGCTTACAAAATGTTCAAAACTTTCTAAAATCGGACATTTACGATGAATTTAATTGTTTCTGGTCAGAAGAAGTTGAATGTTCAGGATTTAAAGTTAACACGTGTAATGGCGGACGAAACCGACGAGTCGAACATTCGAAATCTACAAACTCCCCAAAAAATACAGAAAAACGCAAAAAACGCTAAAATAATGTAATACTTCTTACCTTTCATTGCTCTCGTGTACTTTTCTCTCTGTTAGGTCGAGCACGAGCTAATAACCATCTTTGTTCTTGTACAATTTCAGCTAAAAGAACCATCGTGTATTTGCACCCGTTGAAACACATCCACAACCAACAGCAGCGTGCGGCAAATGAAGAGGTGACATGCACAGTGCCTGGATACTAGCATTTTACACAGGGATCCCGCTAAAATATAAACTTTTAGGCAAGAAAATTACGAAAATTTGAAGGTTTTCGGGCATTATTTTTTGCTCAAAACCTAGAAATTGAGTAAAACAAGCTATCGTAGTACTCTATAGATGGTAAAAACCCAGAAAAAGGCCATTTTTGGGCTAAAAAACATAATATGTTAATTAGTCACGTGACAAGTCACGTGGTTTCTTATTTTTGTGTTTTTTTAGTCGATTTTACATTTTTGGCAAACAAAAAATCGTTTTGGGGGTTCAGTTAGTTTCATTGTAATCGATGATTCATTTGATAAAGCAGTTTACGATAAAAGACCATTGAACCTTTATTGTCTGATGTGTTCTCTTTGTCCCTTTATTCTTGGACACCCATCAAAACAGAAAACGAGAAAAATAAAACAACAGTTGAAAATCACTTTCATCATTGAGACACCCGACCAAGAATAAAATACACCCAGAGACAATGAAAACAAAGACTCAGATTTCAAGACGCAAGCAGCGTCAACATTTTTTTATTACACTTTAAACTACATGAACTTTATTAAGGCCCCGTCCACACGTATCCGGAAATTTTTGTATCCGCAAATTTATTTTTACGGATACAGGTTGCGTCCTCGCGTGTCCGCAAATTTTTGTGTCCGTATCCTCAAATTTTACGAAAATGGATACGTGTGGACGGTGAAAACGATTCGAATACGCTGCGTGTGGACGCGAACATTTTCGTATCCGCAAAAAATAATTGCGGATACAAAAATTTCCGGATACGTGTGGACGTGGCCTAACTCATGTTACTTTAATTGCTCCCTCGCGCGCGCCTGTTTTGAGTTCACTTTTTGGAGTAAGTTCCATGATCAACGGTCCAAACATTTAACCCAAAATTTAGCCAACATTTGGTTGGGATTGTTTGTCATGGTTGGGTCAAAATATTTGTAGAAACGTTGGCTAAATAATTAGTCAAAAGTTGGGCCGTTTGTCAGGGCCTTCGAAACTGTATGAACTCTTGTTTAGGCTTCGCTAATTTGCGCGACCGTTTTCAGTTTACTTCTTGGAGCAAAACAATACGGATCGTTTCTTTGATAAGTTATGCGCATAAATATTTCAGTTTGAATAGGAGTTTTTAAGCGTAGAATAAAACAACTGCCCGAGGGAATAACACGTGACTAAAACGAACAGCGCCTAAAGTAATCAAATACATGACGTCACTTTTGTGTGATTATGGTTGAAACCCGTGCAATGTTTGTTATTGGTATGGAGAGAAAAGAAACCAAAAGAAGTGCCACGGGTTCCTAAAAATCTAGCACTTTGAAAATGTTTTTTAGATTTTAAGTGTATTCATTCACGCGGTGTTATATTTTCGTCAGGTCGTTCCCTCGAGAGTCACTTAGTCTTTTCATATAAACAACATTCTTTCTTTTGAAACACAAAGAGACAAGCCTCAAAGAATCTAGCACCTTAATATGCAAATGCTCTTGAGCTTCCCGCTTTTTTTATCAAGTTATTCCCTTGAGTAATACTTCTTTGTTTCTTGTTGACGGTCAGGGTGTTAATGGAATATTGTACAGCCACTCATCTTTTCTCGGAAGAATGTGTGATAATGCTTTTGTTTTTAGTCCACGTGTATATGAATGTGTGTGTGGAGGGAGGGGCGTGGGGGTGTGGGGTAATGGAAAGATACACTGAATAATGAACTACAACTTTTTATTGTCTTAAAACATCTTTATTTCATAATAAAAATTCAATTTTAAAAACTGTTTATTTTCAAATTAATACCACAAGTATTTTCTGTATTTTAAAAATATATTTTATCAACAACAGCACAAAGCAGTTTTCTTTCCTTTCACAATTTCATCTTTTCGTTTACCTCTTTTCCTCACTTGTTCCTTGTCGTTTCACTGCTTCTTTTTCCCCAGTCCACTTTTCCCATTTCTATTCGTATTTTAATCCTTTGTCAATTTCTTTCTCCGTTATGCTTTGTATTGCCATTTTTTTCGTTTCTTTCATCCTCCTTCACAATTCATTTATCATATTACGAATTGTGTTCCGTCAAGCAAATTTTTCTCGGAAATCAATTCCGAGCCTAACGAGATTTGCTGAACGAAACACAAGTTACACATTTTTTTCCTCACTTCTTCCTTGTCGTTTCACTCGTTTCACACTTTTTCCTTGAATAATTTAATTATTTTTCCTTCTTTTCTTTTTCCACTTTTCCCATTTCTATTCGTGTTTTAATCCTTCAACTTCTTTTCTTTGCTATTTATCGTATTGCCATATTTCTTCGGTTTCTTTCATCCTCCCTTCACGTTTTCATTTATCATATTACTTAACGAGTAATCAAATACTTAAAGATGTGAAATGTGTTTCGTCAAGCAACTTTTTCTCGGAAAAAAGATCGAGCTCAACGAAATTTACTTGAAGAAACACAATTTCCATCTTTAATATTTATCCAAGCAACAAAAAATACCTTAATATTTAAATACTTGATTTTTTTTCATTCGTTACTTTCTTTCATTTTATTCTCTTTCTTTTATTAGTTAAGTATAATTACTTATCTTAATTAATACTTCGTTCTTCTCCTATCTTTACCCTACTTTTTCCTTTGTTTCTCCCTTTCTCCTCATTCCATATTTCCTATCTTCTCCAATCCTTTTGTTTTTTCAGTGCCATCTTCATTTTTTCATTTATTTCAGTATGATCTACCCTTTTCCATCTTTCTATTTTCACTAACATTTTACTTTTTTCACATTTAAAAAATTTAATCGTTTACTTTGTCAGTGCACCATCACTTTTTTTTAAATCTTTTTGTCGTCGTTCCTTCTTCCTCCTTCTACTGCCTCAGTTTTATAGTCTCTTTTCTTGATTATTCTGCCATTATCATGTCCAACACCTGCATAAATGAGCAAAGAAAAAAAAATACTAAAGAAATGCTAAAGAAAAATATAACTAAAGAAAATAACTGAAGAAAAAAATAACTTTTTTTTAACAGGAATTCTTAAATTCATGAATATTTTCACAAGAAGTAAACAAAAGTAAATGAAAGTAATTTGAAGAGTTTTCAGCAAGCAAGCAAGCAAGCAAGCAAGCAAGCAAGCAAGCAAGCAAGCATGCAAGCATGCAAGCAAGCAAGCGAGCGAGCGAGCAAGCAAGCAAGCAAGCATGCAAGCAAGCAAGCAAGCAAGCAAAGCAAGCAAGCAAGAAAGCAAGCAAGAAGCGAGCAAGCAAGCAAGGAAACAAGGAAGGAAGCAGGTAAAATAGGATGCGAGAAAGGAAGAAAAAAGAAAGGAAAGGAGGAAGATACCCGTCTAATAATAATTTCTATCCTTTTTTTTCCTTATTTTTCTAAGATAGATTTCTAATTCAAAGCTTCATGCTGCTGTCAAACTCTTTGGCTGAAAGAAAATCATGCTTGTAACATTTAAACGAACCATTGAAAGTGTTTGAACTTAACGTATAGATTCTATACTGGATGTTTAAATAAAAAAACCTCTTGAAAGTAATAAATTGCAACAAACCTCTCCTGGTTTTCGACTCATTGATGTGCTTTGGCCAGCTTAGTACGATATTGTCATGTAGTTACTTTCTGAAATAAAATAAGAATAATGGGGGAAATAATCTGGTTGCCATGATTGATGGTTGGGTTGGTCGAATGGTTGGTGGGTGGGTTGGTTGGTTGGTGGGTGAGTTGGTGGGTTGGCGTGTGGGTTGGTGTGTGGGTTGGTTGGTAGGTTGGTTGGTAGGTTCCTAGTTAGGTCCCCCGGTGTTTTACCTTCCTATGGGAATTATCAGTGAGCGAAGTTTCTCTTCACACAGGCTGCGCTACGAATGAAGATGCTTTTCGTGACCAAGCGTACTTTATAAGGAAGCTTTTGTTAACCTAACAATCTTCAATTTCATCGACACCTGAAACAACCTCTGCAAGAACTGATCTAAGTCATGGCACAACTAACTCACAGATCGAATTGGAATTTAGCTTCCCTTTTGCAGAGGCAGGAAAATCTGAGAAAAAAGCCTTGAATCAAGAGCAGAGACATCTAACAAACCCTACTCACACGAGATGCCGAATTCACTATCACTACGCCATATATTCTTCCTTCCTGCCATGCACTGGATTCTTTGTAAATTGTGTCGCAAATTGTATGTAGCATTGCAGCATCACACCTACAGCGCAATTTGAGAAATCTGTTGCGAGACAAGTTGCAGCGATCGTTGCAAAAAGTAGAATTTGTTTCTAGTTTTGACAACGATTGCGTTTCCGTCGCGCCGTCTAAACACTCTTGTAACTTGAGTCGCAACGCTTTTGAGAGAATGACAAGTTGCAGAGAAAATTGTTTCGTGTAATCGCTCCTTTAAAAAAAGTTCTCTAGAAAAGCAGTCAAAGAAATTTAGAATAGAAAGATTTACTATTTTACCGGTTAAGTCATACTTTTCCCCTTCGTAATTTTATTTAAAAGCATTCTATCGAAATTGTACGATCGTCGTTTGATGAGAGAAATTTTCATTTTCAGTTGAAGCATGGCGCACCTACAGTCGTGTCCGCTGCATGACTGTTTGCAAGATAGCCTAATATACTACAACTACCAGAATTCTTTGCACACTTTCTTTTATCAGTTTATTACCTCCAGTCGTCTTTATGTAAATTCATGATCGGCGAGGCTAGTGAGATTTAGAAAGCTAAGAGAAAGCTAACCGAACCTTTCGTGCTTGAATAAGGACTCATTTCTTGAATCAAGTTCAATAGCCATCCAGGGCAAGACTTGAACACAAGATATGCGCGCTTTCTGTGTTTGGAACTTACCGGCTTGGAGCTAAATCAGACTTGGCGTTGAGCGAATCCTGACCCCACAAATTTTGGGCTGATTTTGGAGAAAAAGATTTCGGAACTCAAAACTTACTTCAAGACTCTCTTTCATTTCTCTGAGTAATACTTGAGTGGTTTCCAGATGATTTCACTGACAAACAGAGCACTTGTTTAGAATTGCTCAAATTGAAATTTCCCCGACCCCGGGGTCATCAAAAATTTCAATTTTGGGCCCATTTTGGGGAAAAAGATTTTGGAACTAAAAACTTACTTCAACACTCTCTTTCAGTCCTCTGAGTAATACTTGAGTGGTTTCCTCATGATTCACGTGAAAAACAGTCCGAATGTTAGGAATTGCTAAAATTGAAACTTCTCCCCACCCTGGGGTCATCGAAAATTTCAATTTTGGGCTGATTTTGGAGAAAAAGATTTTGGAACTCAAAACTTACTTCAAGACTCTCTTTCAGTCCTCTGAGTAATACTTGAGTGGTTTCCAGATGATTTCAGTGACAAACAGACAACTTGTTTAGAATTGCTAAAATTGAAATTTCCCTCGACCACGGGGTCATAAAAATTCCAATTTTGGGCCGATTTTGAGGAAAAAGATTTTGGAACTAAAAACTTACTTCAACACTCTCTTTCAGTCCTATGAGTAATACTTGAGTGGTTTCCTCATGATTCACGTGAAAAACAGTCCGAATGTTAGGAATTGCTAAAATTGAAACTTCTCCCCACCCTGGGGTCATCGAAAATTTCAATTTTGGGCTGATTTTGGAGAAGAAGATTTTGGAACTCAAAACTTACTTCAAGACTCTCTTTCAGTCCTCTGAGTAATACTTGAGTGGTTTCCAGATGATTTCAGTGACAAACAGACAACTTGTTTAGAATTGCTAAAATTGAAATTTCCCTCGACCACGGGGTCATAAAAATTCCAATTTTGGGCCGATTTTGAGGAAAAAGATTTTGGAACTAAAAACTTACTTCAAGACTCTCTTTCAGTCCTCTGAGTAATACTTGAGTGGTTTCCTCATGATTCACGTGAAAAACAGTCCGAATGTTAGGAATTGCTAAAATTGAAACTTCTCCCCACCCTGGGGTCATCGAAAATTTCAATTTTGGGCTGATTTTGGAGAAGAAGATTTTGGAACTCAAAACTTACTTCAAGACTCTCTTTCAGTCCTCTGAGTAATACTTGAGTGGTTTCCAGATGATTTCAGTGACAAACAGACAACTTGTTTAGAATTGCTAAAATTGAAATTTCCCTCGACCACGGGGTCATAAAAATTCCAATTTTGGGCCGATTTTGAGGAAAAAGATTTTGGAACTAAAAACTTACTTCAAGACTCTCTTTCAGTCCTCTGAGTAATACTTGAGTGGTTTCCAGATGATTTCAGTGACAAACAGACAACTTGTTTAGAATTGCTCAAATTGAAATTTCCCTCGACCCCGGGGTCATAAAAATTCCAAATCTGGGCCGATTTTGGAGAAAAAGATTTTTGAACTCAAAACTTACTTCAAGACTCTCTTTCAGTTCTCTGAGTAATACTTGAGTGGTTTCCTCATGATTCACGTGAAAAACAGTCCGAATGTTAGGAATTGCTAAAATTGAAATTTCCCTCGACCCCGGTGTCACAAAAATTCCAATTTTGTGCCGATTTTGAGGAAAAAGATTTTGGAACTAAAAACTTACTTCAACACTCTCTTTCAGTCCTATGAGTAATACTTGAGTGGTTTCCTCATGATTCAAGTGAAAAACATGCCGAATGTTAGGAATTGCAAAAATTGAAACTTCTCCCCACCCTGGGGTCATCGAAAATTTCAATTTTGGGCTGATTTTGGAGAAGAAGATTTTGGAACTCAAAACTTACTTCAAGACTCTCTTTCAGTCCTCTGAGTAATACTTGAGTGGTTTCCAGATGATTTCAGTGACAAACAGACAACTTGTTTAGAATTGCTAAAATTGAAATTTCCCTCGACCACGGGGTCATAAAAATTCCAATTTTGGGCCGATTTTGAGGAAAAAGATTTTGGAACTAAAAACTTACTTCAAGACTCTCTTTCAGTCCTCTGAGTAATACTTGAGTGGTTTCCAGATGATTTCAGTGACAAACAGACAACTTGTTTAGAATTGCTCAAATTGAAATTTCCCTCGACCCCGGGGTCATAAAAATTCCAAATCTGGGCCGATTTTGGAGAAAAAGATTTTTGAACTCAAAACTTACTTCAAGACTCTCTTTCAGTTCTCTGAGTAATACTTGAGTGGTTTCCTCATGATTCACGTGAAAAACAGTCCGAATGTTAGGAATTGCTAAAATTGAAATTTCCCTCGACCCCGGTGTCACAAAAATTCCAATTTTGTGCCGATTTTGAGGAAAAAGATTTTGGAACTAAAAACTTACTTCAACACTCTCTTTCAGTCCTATGAGTAATACTTGAGTGGTTTCCTCATGATTCAAGTGAAAAACATGCCGAATGTTAGGAATTGCAAAAATTGAAATTTCTCCCCACCCCGGGGTCATTGAAAATTTCAATTTTGGGTCGATTTTGGGGAAAAAATTCTTGGAACTCAAAACTTATTGCAAGACTCTCTTTCAGTCCTCTGAGTAATACTTGAGTGGTTTTCTGATGATTTCAGTGACAAACAGGCCACTTATTTAGAATTGCTAAAATTGAAATTTTTCCCCACCCCGGGGTCATCGAAAATTTCAATTTTGGACCGATTTTGGAGAAAAACATTACGGAACTAAAAATTTACTTCAACACTCTCTTTCACTTCTCTGAGTAATACTTGAGTAGTTTCCAGATGATTTCAGTGAAAAACAGACCACTTATCAAGATCTCTTGAAATTGAAATTTCTCCCGACCCTCGGGTTATCAAAAATTTCAATTTTGGGCCGATTTTGAGGAAAAAGATTTTGGAACTAAAAATTTACTTCAAGACTCTCCTTCAGTCGTCTGAGTAATACTTGAGTGGTTTCCTGATGATTTCAGTGACAAACAGGCCACTTATCAAGATCTCCTAAAATTAAAATTTCTCCCCACCCCGGGGTGATCAAAAATTTCAATTTTGGGCCGATTTTGAGGAAAAAGATTTTGGAACCAAAATCTTACTTCAAGACTCTCTTTCAGTCCTCTGAGTAATACTTGAGTGGTTTCCTCATGATTCAAGTGAAAAACAGGCCGAATATTAGGAATTGGTAAAATTGAAATGTCTCTCTACCCCGGGGTCATCGAAAATTTCAATTTTGGGCAAATTTTGGGGAAAAACATTACAGAACTAAAAATTTACTTCAACACTCTCTTTCACTCCTCTAAGTAATACTCGAGTAGTTTCCAGATGATTTCAGTGACAAACAGGCCACTAATCAAGATCTCCTCAAATTCAAATTTCTCCCGACCCTCGGGTTATCAAAAATTTCAAATTTTGGGCCGATTTTGAGGAAAAAGATTTTGGAACTAAAAACTTACTTCAAGACTCTCTTTCAGTCCTCTGAGTAATACTCGAGTGGTTTCCTGATGATTTCACCGACAAACAGGCCACTTATCAAGATCTCCTAAAATTGAAATTTCTCCCCACCCCGGGGTCATCAGAAATTTCTATTTTATGCTGATTTTGGGGAAAAACATTATGGAACTAAAAACTTACTTCAAGACTCTCGTTCAGTCCTATGAGTAATACTCGAGTAGTTTCCAGATGATTGAAGTGAAAAACAGGCCGAATATTAGGAATTGGTAAAATTGAAATGTCTCCCCACCCCGGGGTCATCGAAAATTTCAATTTTGGACCGATTTTGGGGAAAAACATTATCCAACTAAAAACTTACTTCAAGACTCTCTTTCAGTCCTCTGACTAATACTTGAGTGGTTTCCTCATGATTCAAGTGAAAAACAGGGCGAATATTAGGAATTGCTAAAATTGAAATTTCTCCCCACCCCGGGGTCATCGAAAATTTCAACTTTGGGCCGATTTTGTGGAAAACAATTTTAGAACTCAAAACTTACTTCCAGACTCTCTTTCAGCCCTGTGAGTAATACTTGAGTGGTTTCCAGATGATTTCAGTGAAAAACAGGACGAATATTAGGAATTGCTAAAATTGAAAATTCTCCCCACCCCGGGGTCATCGAAAATTTCAATTTTGGGCTGATTTTGTAGAAAAAGATTTTGGAACTCAGAGCTTACTTCAAGACTCTCTTTCAGTCGTCTTACTAAAACTTCAGTTGTTTCCAGATGATTTCAGTGAGAAACAGGCCACTTATCAAGATCTCCTAAAATTGTAATATTTTCCCGACCCCGGGATCATCAAAAATTTCAATTTTGGGCCGATTTTGAGGAAAAAGATTTTGGAACTAAAAACTTACTTCAAGACTCTCTTTCAGTCCTCTGAGTAACACTTCAGTGGTTTCCATATCATTGAAGTGAAAAACAGGCCGAATATAAGGAATTGCTAAAATTGAAATTTCTCCCCACCCCGGGGTCATCGAAAATTTCAATTTTGGGCCGATTTTAAGAAAAAAGATCTTGGAACTCAAAACTTATTTTAAGACTCTCTTTCAGTCCTGTGAGTAATACTTGAGTGGTTTCCTAATGATTCAAGTGAAAAAGAGGCCAAATATTAGGAATTGGTAAAATTGAAATTTCTCCCCACCCCGGGGTCATCGAAAAATTTCAATTTTGTGCCGATTTTGGGCGAAAAGATTTTGGAACTCAAAACTTACTTCAAGACTCTCGTTCATTTCTCTGAGTAATACTTGAGTGGTTTCCAGATGATTTCAGTGACAAACAGACAACTTGTTTAGAATTGCTCAAATTGAAATTTCCCTCGACCCCGGGGTCATAAAAATTCCAAATCTGGGCCGATTTTGGAGAAAAAGATTTTTGAACTCAAAACTTACTTCAAGACTCTCTTTCAGTTCTCTGAGTAATACTTGAGTGGTTTCCTCATGATTCACGTGAAAAACAGTCCGAATGTTAGGAATTGCTAAAATTGAAATTTCCCTCGACCCCGGTGTCACAAAAATTCCAATTTTGTGCCGATTTTGAGGAAAAAGATTTTGGAACTAAAAACTTACTTCAACACTCTCTTTCAGTCCTATGAGTAATACTTGAGTGGTTTCCTCATGATTCAAGTGAAAAACATGCCGAATGTTAGGAATTGCAAAAATTGAAATTTCTCCCCACCCCGGGGTCATTGAAAATTTCAATTTTGGGTCGATTTTGGGAAAAAAATTCTTGGAACTCAAAACTTATTGCAAGACTCTCTTTCAGTCCTCTGAGTAATACTTGAGTGGTTTTCTGATGATTTCAGTGACAAACAGGCCACTTATTTAGAATTGCTAAAATTGAAATTTTTCCCCACCCCGGGGTCATCGAAAATTTCAATTTTGGGCCGATTTTGGAGAAAAACATTACGGAACTAAAAATTTACTTCAACACTCTCTTTCACTCCTCTGAGTAATACTTGAGTAGTTTCCAGATGATTTCAGTGAAAAACAGACCACTTATCAAGATCTCTTGAAATTGAAATTTCTCCAGACCCTCGGGTTATAAAAAATTTCAATTTTGGGCCGATTTTGAGGAAAAAGATTTTGGAACTAAAAATTTACTTCAAGACTCTCCTTCAGTCGTCTGAGTAATACTTGAGTGGTTTCCTGATGATTTCAGTGACAAACAGGCCACTTATCAAGATCTCCTAAAATTAAAATTTCTCCCCACCCCGGGGTGATCAAAAATTTCAATTTTGGGCCGATTTTGAGGAAAAAGATTTTGGAACCAAAATCTTACTTCAAGACTCTCTTTCAGTCCTCTGAGTAATACTTGAGTGGTTTCCTCATGATTCAAGTGAAAAACAGGCCGAATATTAGGAATTGGTAAAATTGAAATTTCTCCCCACCCCGGGGTCATCGAAAAATTTCAATTTTGTGCCGATTTTGGGCGAAAAGATTTTGGAACTCAAAACTTACTTCAAGACTCTCTTTCATTTCTCTGAGTAATACTTGAGTGGTTTCCAGATGATTTCAGTGACAAACAGACAACTTGTTTAGAATTGCTCAAATTGAAATTTCCCTCGACCCCGGGGTCATAAAAATTCAAAATCTGGGCCGATTTTGGAGAAAAAGATTTTTGAACTCAAAACTTACTTCAAGACTCTCTTTCAGTTCTCTGAGTAATACTTGAGTGGTTTCCTCATGATTCACGTGAAAAACAGTCCGAATGTTAGGAATTGCTAAAATTGAAATTTCCCTCGACCCCGGTGTCACAAAAATTCCAATTTTGTGCCGATTTTGAGGAAAAAGATTTTGGAACTAAAAACTTACTTCAACACTCTCTTTCAGTCCTATGAGTAATACTTGAGTGGTTTCCTCATGATTCAAGTGAAAAACATGCCGAATGTTAGGAATTGCAAAAATTGAAATTTCTCCCCACCCCGGGGTCATTGAAAATTTCAATTTTGGGTCGATTTTGGGAAAAAAATTCTTGGAACTCAAAACTTATTGCAAGACTCTCTTTCAGTCCTCTGAGTAATACTTGAGTGGTTTTCTGATGATTTCAGTGACAAACAGGCCACTTATTTAGAATTGCTAAAATTGAAATTTTTCCCCACCCCGGGGTCATCGAAAATTTCAATTTTGGACCGATTTTGGAGAAAAACATTACGGAACTAAAAATTTACTTCAACACTCTCTTTCACTCCTCTGAGTAATACTTGAGTAGTTTCCAGATGATTTCAGTGAAAAACAGACCACTTATCAAGATCTCTTGAAATTGAAATTTCTCCCGACCCTCGGGTTATCAAAAATTTCAATTTTGGGCCGATTTTGAGGAAAAAGATTTTGGAACTAAAAATTTACTTCAAGACTCTCCTTCAGTCGTCTGAGTAATACTTGAGTGGTTTCCTGATGATTTCAGTGACAAACAGGCCACTTATCAAGATCTCCTAAAATTAAAATTTCTCCCCACCCCGGGGTGATCAAAAATTTCAATTTTGGGCCGATTTTGAGGAAAAAGATTTTGGAACCAAAATCTTACTTCAAGACTCTCTTTCAGTCCTCTGAGTAATACTTGAGTGGTTTCCTCATGATTCAAGTGAAAAACAGGCCGAATATTAGGAATTGGTAAAATTGAAATGTCTCTCTACCCCGGGGTCATCGAAAATTTCAATTTTGGGCAAATTTTGGGGAAAAACATTACAGAACTAAAAATTTACTTCAACACTCTCTTTCACTCCTCTAAGTAATACTTGAGTAGTTTCCAGATGATTTCAGTGACAAACAGGCCACTAATCAAGATCTCCTCAAATTCAAATTTCTCCCGACCCTCGGGTTATCAAAAATTTCAAATTTTGGGCCGATTTTGAGGAAAAAGATTTTGGAACTAAAAACTTACTTCAAGACTCTCTTTCAGTCCTCTGAGTAATACTCGAGTGGTTTCCTGATGATTTCACCGACAAACAGGCCACTTATCAAGATCTCCTAAAATTGAAATTTCTCCCCACCCCGGGGTCATCAGAAATTTCTATTTTATGCTGATTTTGGGGAAAAACATTATGGAACTAAAAACTTACTTCAAGACTCTCGTTCAGTCCTATGAGTAATACTCGAGTAGTTTCCAGATGATTGAAGTGAAAAACAGGCCGAATATTAGGAATTGGTAAAATTGAAATGTCTCCCCACCCCGGGGTCATCGAAAATTTCAATTTTGGACCGATTTTGGGGAAAAACATTATCCAACTAAAAACTTACTTCAAGACTCTCTTTCAGTCCTCTGACTAATACTTGAGTGGTTTCCTCATGATTCAAGTGAAAAACAGGGCGAATATTAGGAATTGCTAAAATTGAAATTTCTCCCCACCCCGGGGTCATCGAAAATTTCAACTTTGGGCCGATTTTGTGGAAAACAATTTTAGAACTCAAAACTTACTTCCAGACTCTTTTTCAGCCCTGTGAGTAATACTTGAGTGGTTTCCAGATGATTTCAGTGAAAAACAGGACGAATATTAGGAATTGCTAAAATTGAAAATTCTCCCCACCCCGGGGTCATCGAAAATTTCAATTTTGGGCTGATTTTGTAGAAAAAGATTTTGGAACTCAGAGCTTACTTCAAGACTCTCTTTCAGTCGTCTTACTAAAACTTCAGTTGTTTCCAGATGATTTCAGTGAGAAACAGGCCACTTATCAAGATCTCCTAAAATTGTAATATTTTCCCGACCCCAGGATCATCAAAAATTTCAATTTTGGGCCGATTTTGAGGAAAAAGATTTTGGAACTAAAAACTTACTTCATGACTCTCTTTCAGTCCTCTGAGTAATACTTGAGTGGTTTCCTCATGATTCAAGTGAAAAACAGGCCGAATATTAGGAATTGGTAAAATTGAAATTTCTCCCCACCCCGGGGTCATCGAAAATTTCAATTTTGGTCTGATTTCGGGGAAAAAAATTTTAGAACTCAAAACTTACTTCCAGACTCTCTTTCAGTCCTGTGAGTAATACTTGAGTGGTTTCCAGATGATTTCAGTGAAAAACAGGACGAATATTAGGAATTGCTAAAATTGAAATTTCTCCCCACCCCGGGGTCATCGAAAATTTCAATTTTGGACCGATTTTGGGGAAAAACATTATCCAACTAAAAACTTACTTCAAGACTCTCTTTCAGTCCTCTGAGTAACACTTCAGTGGTTTCCATATCATTGAAGTGAAAAACAGGCCGAACATTAGGAATTGCTAAAATTGAAATTTCTCCCCACCCTGGGGTCATCGAAAATTTCAATTTTGGGATGATTTTGTAGAAAAAGATTTTGGAACTCAAAGCTTACTTCAAGACTCTCTTTCAGTCGTCTTACTAAAACTTCAGTTGTTTCCAGATGATTTCAGTGAGAAACAGGCCACTTATCAAGATCTCCTAAAATTGTAATATTTCTCCCGACCCCGGGATCATCAAAAATTTCAATTTTGGGCCGATTTTGAGGAAAAAGATTTTGGAACTAAAAACTTACTTCATGACTCTCTTTCAGTCCTCTGAGTAATACTTGAGTGGTTTCCTCATGATTCAAGTGAAAAACAGGCCGAATATTAGGAATTGGTAAAATTGAAATTTCTCCCCACCCCGGGGTCATCGAAAATTTCAATTTTGGTCTGATTTCGGGGAAAAAAATTTTAGAACTCAAAACTTACTTCCAGACTCTCTTTCAGTCCTGTGAGTAATACTTGAGTGGTTTCCAGATGATTTCAGTGAAAAACAGGACGAATATTAGGAATTGCTAAAATTGAAATTTCTCCCCATCCCGGGGTCATCGAAAATTTCAATTTTGGACCGATTTTGGGGAAAAACATTATCCAACTAAAAACTTACTTCAAGACTCTCTTTCAGTCCTCTGAGTAACACTTCAGTGGTTTCCATATCATTGAAGTGAAAAACAGGCCGAATATGAGGAATTGCTAAAATTGAAATTTCTCCCCACCCTGGGGTCATCGAAAATTTCAATTTTGGGATGATTTTGTAGAAAAAGATTTTGGAACTCAAAGCTTACTTCAAGACTCTCTTTCAGTCGTCTTACTAAAACTTCAGTTGTTTCCAGATGATTTCAGTGAGAAACAGGCCACTTATCAAGATCTCCTAAAATTGTAATATTTCTCTCGACCCCGGGATCATCAAAAATTTCAATTTTGGGCCGATTTTGAGGAAAAAGATTTTGGAACTAAAAACTTACTTCATGACTCTCTTTCAGTCCTCTGAGTAATACTTGAGTGGTTTCCTCATGATTCAAGTGAAAAACAGGCCGAATATTAGGAATTGGTAAAATTGAAATTTCTCCCCACCCCGGGGTCATCGAAAATTTCAATTTTGGTCTGATTTCGGGGAAAAAAATTTTAGAACTCAAAACTTACTTCCAGACTCTCTTTCAGTCCTGTGAGTAATACTTGAGTGGTTTCCAGATGATTTCAGTGAAAAACAGGACGAATATTAGGAATTGCTAAAATTGAAATTTCTCCCCATCCCGGGGTCATCGAAAATTTCAATTTTGGACCGATTTTGGGGAAAAACATTATCCAACTAAAAACTTACTTCAAGACTCTCTTTCAGTCCTCTGAGTAACACTTCAGTGGTTTCCATATCATTGAAGTGAAAAACAGGCCGAATATGAGGAATTGCTAAAATTGAAATTTCTCCCCACCCTGGGGTCATCGAAAATTTCAATTTTGGGATGATTTTGTAGAAAAAGATTTTGGAACTCAAAGCTTACTTCAAGACTCTCTTTCAGTCGTCTTACTAAAACTTCAGTTGTTTCCAGATGATTTCAGTGAGAAACAGGCCACTTATCAAGATCTCCTAAAATTGTAATATTTCTCTCGACCCCGGGATCATCAAAAATTTCAATTTTGGGCCGATTTTGAGGAAAAAGATTTTGGAACTAAAAACTTACTTCATGACTCTCTTTCAGTCCTCTGAGTAATACTTGAGTGGTTTCCTCATGATTCAAGTGAAAAACAGGCCGAATATTAGGAATTGGTAAAATTGAAATTTCTCCCCACCCCGGGGTCATCGAAAATTTCAATTTTGGTCTGATTTCGGGGAAAAAAATTTTAGAACTCAAAACTTACTTCCAGACTCTCTTTCAGTCCTGTGAGTAATACTTGAGTGGTTTCCAGATGATTTCAGTGAAAAACAGGACGAATATTAGGAATTGCTAAAATTGAAATTTCTCCCCATCCCCGGGGTCATCGAAAATTTCAATTTTGGACCGATTTTGGGGAAAAACATTATCCAACTAAAAACTTACTTCAAGACTCTCTTTCAGTCCTCTGAGTAACACTTCAGTGGTTTCCATATCATTGAAGTGAAAAACAGGCCGAACTATGAGGAATTGCTAAAATTGAAATTTCTCCCCACCCTGGGGTCATCGAAAATTTCAATTTTGGGATGATTTTGTAGAAAAAGATTTTGGAACTCAAAGCTTACTTCAAGACTCTCTTTCAGTCGTCTTACTAAAACTTCAGTTGTTTCCAGATGATTTCAGTGAGAAACAGGCCACTTATCAAGATCTCCTAAAATTGTAATATTTCTCTCGACCCCGGGATCATCAAAAATTTCAATTTTGGGCCGATTTTGAGGAAAAAGATTTTGGAACTAAAAACTTACTTCATGACTCTCTTTCAGTCCTCTGAGTAATACTTGAGTGGTTTCCTCATGATTCAAGTGAAAAACAGGCCGAATATTAGGAATTGGTAAAATTGAAATTTCTCCCCACCCCGGGGTCATCGAAAATTTCAATTTTGGTCTGATTTCGGGGAAAAAAATTTTAGAACTCAAAACTTACTTCCAGACTCTCTTTCAGTCCTGTGAGTAATACTTGAGTGGTTTCCAGATGATTTCAGTGAAAAACAGGACGAATATTAGGAATTGCTAAAATTGAAATTTCTCCCCATCCCGGGGTCATCGAAAATTTCAATTTTGGACCGATTTTGGGGAAAAACATTATCCAACTAAAAACTTACTTCAAGACTCTCTTTCAGTCCTCTGAGTAACACTTCAGTGGTTTCCATATCATTGAAGTGAAAAACAGGCCGAATATGAGGAATTGCTAAAATTGAAATTTCTCCCCACCCTGGGGTCATCGAAAATTTCAATTTTGGGATGATTTTGTAGAAAAAGATTTTGGAACTCAAAGCTTACTTCAAGACTCTCTTTCAGTCGTCTTACTAAAACTTCAGTTGTTTCCAGATGATTTCAGTGAGAAACAGGCCACTTATCAAGATCTCCTAAAATTGTAATATTTCTCTCGACCCCGGGATCATCAAAAATTTCAATTTTGGGCCGATTTTGAGGAAAAAGATTTTGGAACTAAAAACTTACTTCATGACTCTCTTTCAGTCCTCTGAGTAATACTTGAGTGGTTTCCTCATGATTCAAGTGAAAAACAGGCCGAATATTAGGAATTGGTAAAATTGAAATTTCTCCCCACCCCGGGGTCATCGAAAATTTCAATTTTGGTCTGATTTCGGGGAAAAAAATTTTAGAACTCAAAACTTACTTCCAGACTCTCTTTCAGTCCTGTGAGTAATACTTGAGTGGTTTCCAGATGATTTCAGTGAAAAACAGGACGAATATTAGGAATTGCTAAAATTGAAATTTCTCCCCACCCCGGAGTCATCGAAAATTTCAATTTTGGACCGATTTTGGGGAAAAACATTATCCAACTAAAAACTTACTTCAAGACTCTCTTTCAGTCCTCTGAGTAACACTTCAGTGGTTTCCATATCATTGAAGTGAAAAACAGGCCGAACATTAGGAATTGCTAAAATTGAAATTTCTCCCCACCCTGGGGTCATCGAAAATTTCAATTTTGGGATGATTTTGTAGAAAAAGATTTTGGAACTCAAAGCTTACTTCAAGACTCTCTTTCAGTCGTCTTACTAAAACTTCAGTTGTTTCCAGATGATTTCAGTGAGAAACAGGCCACTTATCAAGATCTCCTAAAATTGTAATATTTCTCCCGACCCCGGGATCATCAAAAATTTCAATTTTGGGCCGATTTTGAGGAAAAAGATTTTGGAACTAAAAACTTACTTCATGACTCTCTTTCAGTCCTCTGAGTAATACTTGAGTGGTTTCCTCATGATTCAAGTGAAAAACAGGCCGAATATTAGGAATTGGTAAAATTGAAATTTCTCCCCACCCCGGGGTCATCGAAAATTTCAATTTTGGTCTGATTTCGGGGAAAAAAATTTTAGAACTCAAAACTTACTTCCAGACTCTCTTTCAGTCCTGTGAGTAATACTTGAGTGGTTTCCAGATGATTTCAGTGAAAAACAGGACGAATATTAGGAATTGCTAAAATTGAAATTTCTCCCCATCCCGGGGTCATCGAAAATTTCAATTTTGGACCGATTTTGGGGAAAAACATTATCCAACTAAAAACTTACTTCAAGACTCTCTTTCAGTCCTCTGAGTAACACTTCAGTGGTTTCCATATCATTGAAGTGAAAAACAGGCCGAATATGAGGAATTGCTAAAATTGAAATTTCTCCCCACCCTGGGGTCATCGAAAATTTCAATTTTGGGATGATTTTGTAGAAAAAGATTTTGGAACTCAAAGCTTACTTCAAGACTCTCTTTCAGTCGTCTTACTAAAACTTCAGTTGTTTCCAGATGATTTCAGTGAGAAACAGGCCACTTATCAAGATCTCCTAAAATTGTAATATTTCTCTCGACCCCGGGATCATCAAAAATTTCAATTTTGGGCCGATTTTGAGGAAAAAGATTTTGGAACTAAAAACTTACTTCATGACTCTCTTTCAGTCCTCTGAGTAATACTTGAGTGGTTTCCTCATGATTCAAGTGAAAAACAGGCCGAATATTAGGAATTGGTAAAATTGAAATTTCTCCCCACCCCGGGGTCATCGAAAATTTCAATTTTGGTCCTGATTTTCGTGGAAAAAAATTTTAGAACTCAAAACTTACTTCCAGACTCTCTTTCAGTCCCTGTGAGTAATACTTGAGTGGTTTCCAGATGATTTCAGTGAAAAACAGGACGAATATTAGGAATTGCTAAAATTGAAATTCTCCCCACCCCGGAGTCATCGAAAATTTCAATTTTGGACCGATTTTGGGGAAAAACATTATCCAACTAAAAACTTACTTCAAGACTCTCTTTCAGTCCTCTGAGTAACACTTCAGTGGTTTCCATATCATTGAAGTGAAAAACAGGCCGAACATTAGGAATTGCTAAAATTGAAATTTCTCCCCACCCTGGGGTCATCGAAAATTTCAATTTTGGGATGATTTTGTAGAAAAAGATTTTGGAACTCAAAGCTTACTTCAAGACTCTCTTTCAGTCGTCTTACTAAAACTTCAGTTGTTTCCAGATGATTTCAGTGAGAAACAGGCCACTTATCAAGATCTCCTAAAATTGTAATATTTCTCCCGACCCCGGGATCATCAAAAATTTCAATTTTGGGCCGATTTTGAGGAAAAAGATTTTGGAACTAAAAACTTACTTCATGACTCTCTTTCAGTCCTCTGAGTAATACTTGAGTGGTTTCCTCATGATTCAAGTGAAAAACAGGCCGAATATTAGGAATTGGTAAAATTGAAATTTCTCCCCACCCCGGGGTCATCGAAAATTTCAATTTTGGTCTGATTTCGGGGAAAAAAATTTTAGAACTCAAAACTTACTTCCAGACTCTCTTTCAGTCCTGTGAGTAATACTTGAGTGGTTTCCAGATGATTTCAGTGAAAAACAGGACGAATATTAGGAATTGCTAAAATTGAAATTTCTCCCCATCCCGGGGTCATCGAAAATTTCAATTTTGGACCGATTTTGGGGAAAAACATTATCCAACTAAAAACTTACTTCAAGACTCTCTTTCAGTCCTCTGAGTAACACTTCAGTGGTTTCCATATCATTGAAGTGAAAAACAGGCCGAATATGAGGAATTGCTAAAATTGAAATTTCTCCCCACCCTGGGGTCATCGAAAATTTCAATTTTGGGATGATTTTGTAGAAAAAGATTTTGGAACTCAAAGCTTACTTCAAGACTCTCTTTCAGTCGTCTTACTAAAACTTCAGTTGTTTCCAGATGATTTCAGTGAGAAACAGGCCACTTATCAAGATCTCCTAAAATTGTAATATTTCTCTCGACCCCGGGATCATCAAAAATTTCAATTTTGGGCCGATTTTGAGGAAAAAGATTTTGGAACTAAAAACTTACTTCATGACTCTCTTTCAGTCCTCTGAGTAATACTTGAGTGGTTTCCTCATGATTCAAGTGAAAAACAGGCCGAATATTAGGAATTGGTAAAATTGAAATTTCTCCCCACCCCGGGGTCATCGAAAATTTCAATTTTGGTCTGATTTCGGGGAAAAAAATTTTAGAACTCAAAACTTACTTCCAGACTCTCTTTCAGTCCTGTGAGTAATACTTGAGTGGTTTCCAGATGATTTCAGTGAAAAACAGGACGAATATTAGGAATTGCTAAAATTGAAATTTCTCCCCACCCCGGGGTCATCGAAAATTTCAATTTTGGACCGATTTTGGGGAAAAACATTATCCAACTAAAAACTTACTTCAAGACTCTCTTTCAGTCCTCTGAGTAACACTTCAGTGGTTTCCATATCATTGAAGTGAAAAACAGGCCGAACATTAGGAATTGCTAAAATTGAAATTTCTCCCCACCCTGGGGTCATCGAAAATTTCAATTTTGGGATGATTTTGTAGAAAAAGATTTTGGAACTCAAAGCTTACTTCAAGACTCTCTTTCAGTCGTCTTACTAAAACTTCAGTTGTTTCCAGATGATTTCAGTGAGAAACAGGCCACTTATCAAGATCTCCTAAAATTGTAATATTTCTCCTGACCCCGGGATCATCAAAAATTTCAATTTTGGGCCGATTTTGAGGAAAAAGATTTTGGAACTAAAAACTTACTTCAAGACTCTCTTTCAGTCCTCTGAGTAATACTTGAGTGGTTTCCTCATGATTCAAGTGAAAAACAGGGCGAATATTAGGAATTGGAAAAATTGAAATTTCTCCCCACCCCGGGGTCATCGAAAATTTCAACTTTGGGCCGATTTTGTGGAAAAAAATTTTAGAACTCAAAACTTACTTCCAGACTCTCTTTCAGCCCTGTGAGTAATACTTGAGTGGTTTCCAGATGATTTCAGTGAAAAACAGGCCGAATATTAGGAATTGCTAAAATTGAAATTTCTCCCCACCCCGGGGTCATCGAAAATTTCAATTTTGGACCGACTTTGGGGAAAAACGTTATCCAACTAAAAACTTACTTCAAGACTCTCTTTCAGTCTTCTGAGTAATACTTCAGTGGTTTCCATATGACTGAAGTGAAAAACAGGCCGAATATTAGGAATTGCTAAAATTGAAATTTCTCCCCACCCTGGGGTCATCGAAAATTTCAATTTTGGACCGATTTTGGGGAAAAACATTATCCAACTAAAAACTTACTTCAAGACTCTCTTTCAGTCCTCTGAGTAACACTTCAGTGGTTTCCATATCATTGAAGTGAAAAACAGGCCGAACATTAGGAATTGCTAAAATTGAAATTTCTCCCCACCCTGGGGTCATCGAAAATTTCAATTTTGGGATGATTTTGTAGAAAAAGATTTTGGAACTCAAAGCTTACTTCAAGACTCTCTTTCAGTCGTCTTACTAAAACTTCAGTTGTTTCCAGATGATTTCAGTGAGAAACAGGCCACTTATCAAGATCTCCTAAAATTGTAATATTTCTCTCGACCCCGGGATCATCAAAAATTTCAATTTTGGGCCGATTTTGAGGAAAAAGATTTTGGAACTAAAAACTTACTTCAAGACTCTCTTTCAGTCCTCTGAGTAATACTTGAGTGGTTTCCTCATGATTCAAGTGAAAAACAGGGCGAATATTAGGAATTGGAAAAATTGAAATTTCTCCCCACCCCGGGGTCATCGAAAATTTCAACTTTGGGCCGATTTTGTGGAAAAAAATTTTAGAACTCAAAACTTACTTCCAGACTCTCTTTCAGCCCTGTGAGTAATACTTGAGTGGTTTCCAGATGATTTCAGTGAAAAACAGGACGAATATTAGGAATTGCTAAAATTGAAATTTCTCCCCACCCTGGGGTCATCGAAAATTTCAATTTTGGACCGACTTTGGGGAAAAACGTTATCCAACTAAAAACTTACTTCAAGACTCTCTTTCAGTCTTCTGAGTAATACTTCAGTGGTTTCCATATGACTGAAGTGAAAAACAGGCCGAATATTAGGAATTGCTAAAATTGAAATTTCTTCCCACCCCGGGGTCATCGAAAATTTCAATTTTGGGCTGATTTTGTAGAAAAAGATTTTGGAACTCAAAGCTTACTTCAAGACTCTCTTTCATTCGTCTTACTAAAACTTCAGTTGTTTCCAGATGATTTCAGTGAGAAACAGGCCACTTATCAATATCTCCTAAAATTGTAATATTTCTCCTGACCCCGGGGTCATCAAAAATTTCAATTTTGGGCCGATTTTGAGGAAAAAGATTTTGGAACTAAAAACTTACTTCAAGACTCTCTTTCAGTCCTCTGAGTAATACTTGAGTGGTTTCCTCATGATTCAAGTGAAAAACAGGCCGAATATTAGGAATTGGAAAAATTGAAATTTCTCCCCACCCCGGGGTCATCGAAAATTTCAATTTTGGGCCGATTTTGAGGAAAAAGATTTTGGAACTAAAATCTTACTTCAAGACTCTCTTTCAGTCCTCTGAGTAATACTTGAGTGGTTTCCTGATGATTCAAGTCAAAAACAGGGCGAATATTAGGAATTGCTAAAATTGAAATTTCTTCCCACCCCGGGGTCATCGAAAATTTCAATTTTGGGCTGATTTTGTAGAAAAAGATTTTGGAACTCAAAGCTTACTTCAAGACTCTCTTTCAGTCGTCTTACTAAAACTTCAGTTGTTTCCAGATGATTTCAGTGAGAAACAGGCCACTTATCAAGATCTCCTAAAATTGTAATATTTCTCCCGACCCCGGGATCATCAAAAATTTCAATTTTGGGCCGATTTTGAGGAAAAAGATTTTGGAACTAAAACTTACTTCATGACTCTCTTTCAGTCCTCTGAGTAATACTTGAGTGGTTTCCTCATGATTCAAGTGAAAAACAGGCCGAATATTAGGAATTGGTAAAATTGAAATTTCTCCCCACCCCGGGGTCATCGAAAATTTGGTCTGATTTCGGGGAAAAAATTTTAGAACTCAAAACTTACTTCCAGACTCTCTTTCAGTCCTGTGAGTAATACTTGAGTGGTTTCCAGATGATTTCAGTGAAAAAACAGGACGAATATTAGGAATTGCTAAAATTGAAATTTCTCCCCATCCCAGGGTCATCGAAAATTTCAATTTTGGACCGATTTTGGGGAAAAACATTATCCAACTAAAAACTTACTTCAAGACTCTCTTTCAGTCCTCTGAGTAACACTTCAGTGGTTTCCATATCATTGCAGTGAAAAACAGGCCGAACATTAGGAATTGCTAAAATTGAAATTTCTCCCCACCCTGGGGTCATCGAAAATTTCAATTTTGGGATGATTTTGTAGAAAAAGATTTTGGAACTCAAAGCTTACTTCAAGACTCTCTTTCAGTCGTCTTACTAAAACTTCAGTTGTTTCCAGATGATTTCAGTGAGAAACAGGCCACTTATCAAGATCTCCTAAAATTGTAATATTTCTCCCGACCCCGGGATCATCAAAAATTTCAATTTTGGGCCGATTTTGAGGAAAAAGATTTTGGAACTAAAAACTTACTTCATGACTCTCTTTCAGTCCTCTGAGTAATACTTGAGTGGTTTCCTCATGATTCAAGTGAAAAACAGGGCGAATATTAGGAATTGGAAAAATTGAAATTTCTCCCCACCCCGGGGTCATCGAAAATTTCAACTTTGGGCCGATTTTGTGGAAAAAAATTTTAGAACTCAAAACTTACTTCCAGACTCTCTTTCAGCCCTGTGAGTAATACTTGAGTGGTTTCCAGATGATTTCAGTGAAAAACAGGACGAATATTAGGAATTGCTAAAATTGAAATTTCTCCCCACCCCGGGGTCATCGAAAATTTCAATTTTGGACCGAATTTGGGGAAAAACGTTATCCAACTAAAAACTTACTTCAAGACTCTCTTTCAGTCTTCTGAGTAATACTTCAGTGGTTTCCATATGACTGAAGTGAAAAACAGGCCGAATATTAGGAATTGCTAAAATTGAAATTTCTCCCCACCCTGGGGTCATCGAAAATTTCAATTTTGGACCGATTTTGGGGAAAAACATTATCCAACTAAAAACTTACTTCAAGACTCTCTTTCAGTCCTCTGAGTAACACTTCAGTGGTTTCCATATCATTGAAGTGAAAAAAAGGCCGAACATTAGGAATTGCTAAAATTGAAATTTCTCCCCACCCTGGGGTCATCGAAAATTTCAATTTTGGGATGATTTTGTAGAAAAAGATTTTAGAACTCAAAGCTTACTTCAAGACTCTCTTTCAGTCGTCTTACTAAAACTTCAGTTGTTTCCAGATGATTTCAGTGAGAAACAGGCCACTTATCAAGATCTCCTAAAATTGTAATATTTCTCCTGACCCCGGGATCATCAAAAATTTCAATTTTGGGCCGATTTTGAGGAAAAAGATTTTGGAACTAAAAACTTACTTCAAGACTCTCTTTCAGTCCTCTGAGTAATACTTGAGTGGTTTCCTCATGATTCAAGTGAAAAACAGGCCGAATATTAGGAATTGGAAAAATTGAAATTTCTCCCCACCCCGGGGTCATCGAAAATTTTAACTTTGGGCCGATTTTGTGGAAAAAAATTTTAGAACTCAAAACTTACTTCCAGACTCTCTTTCAGCCCTGTGAGTAATACTCGAGTGGTTTTCAGATGATTTCAGTGAAAAACAGGACGAATATTAGGAATTGCTAAAATTGAAATTTCTCCCCACCCCGGGGTCATCGAAAATTTCAATTTTGGACCGACTTTGGGGAAAAACATTATCCAACTAAAAACTTACTTCAAGACTCTCTTTCAGTCCTCTGAGTAACACTTCAGTGGTTTCCATATCATTGAAGTGAAAAACAGGCCGAATATTAGGAATTGCTAAAATTGAAATTTCTCCCCACCCTGGGGTCATCGAAAATTTCAATTTTGGGATGATTTTGTAGAAAAAGATTTTGGAACTCAAAGCTTACTTCAAGACTCTCTTTCAGTCGTCTTACTAAAACTTCAGTTGTTTCCAGATGATTTCAGTGAGAAACAGGCCACTTATCAAGATCTCCTAAAATTGTAATATTTCTCTCGACCCCGGGATCATCAAAAATTTCAATTTTGGGCCGATTTTGAGGAAAAAGATTTTGGAACTAAAAACTTACTTCATGACTCTCTTTCAGTCCTCTGAGTAATACTTGAGTGGTTTCCTCATGATTCAAGTGAAAAACAGGCCGAATATTAGGAATTGGTAAAATTGAAATTTCTCCCCACCCCGGGGTCATCGAAAATTTCAACTTTGGGCCGATTTTGTGGAAAAAAATTTTAGAACTCAAAACTTACTTCCAGACTCTCTTTCAGCCCTGTGAGTAATACTTGAGTGGTTTCCAGATGATTTCAGTGAAAAACAGGACGAATATTAGGAATTGCTAAAATTGAAATTTCTCCCCACCCCGGGGTCATCGAAAATTTCAATTTTGGACCGACTTTGGGGAAAAACATTATCCAACTAAAAACTTACTTCAAGACTCTCTTTCAGTCTTCTGAGTAATACTTCAGTGGTTTCCATATGACTGAAGTGAAAAACAGGCCGAATATTAGGAATTGCTAAAATTGAAATTTCTCCCCACCCTGGGGTCATCGAAAATTTCAATTTTGGACCGATTTTGGGGAAAAACATTATCCAACTAAAAACTTACTTCAAGACTCTCTTTCAGTCCTCTGAGTAACACTTCAGTGGTTTCCATATGATTGAAGTGAAAAAAAGGCCGAACATTAGGAATTGCTAAAATTGAAATTTCTCCCCACCCTGGGGTCATCGAAAATTTCAATTTTGGGATGATTTTGTAGAAAAAGATTTTGGAACTCAAAGCTTACTTCAAGACTCTCTTTCAGTCGTCTTACTAAAACTTCAGTTGTTTCCAGATGATTTCAGTGAGAAACAGGCCACTTATCAAGATCTCCTAAAATTGTAATATTTCTCCTGACCCCGGGATCATCAAAAATTTCAATTTTGGGCCGATTTTGAGGAAAAAGATTTTGGAACTAAAAACTTACTTCAAGACTCTCTTTCAGTCCTCTGAGTAATACTTGAGTGGTTTCCTGATGATTCAAGTGAAAAACAGGGCGAATATTAGGAATTGCTAAAATTGAAATTTCTCCCCACCCCGGGGTCATCGAAAATTTTAACTTTGGGCCGATTTTGTGGAAAAAAATTTTAGAACTCAAAACTTACTTCCAGACTCTCTTTCAGCCCTGTGAGTAATACTCGAGTGGTTTTCAGATGATTTCAGTGAAAAACAGGACGAATATTAGGAATTGCTAAAATTGAAATTTCTCCCCACCCCGGGGTCATCGAAAATTTCAATTTTGGACCGACTTTGGGGAAAAACATTTTAGAACTCAAAACTTACTTCCAGACTCTCTTTCAGCCCTGTGAGTAATACTTGAGTGGTTTCCAGATGATTTCAGTGAAAAACAGGACGAATATTAGGAATTGCTAAAATTGAAATTTCTCCCCACCCTGGGGTCATCGAAAATTTCAATTTTGGACCGACTTTGGGGAAAAACGTTATCCAACTAAAAACTTACTTCAAGACTCTCTTTCAGTCTTCTGAGTAATACTTCAGTGGTTTCCATATGACTGAAGTGAAAAACAGGCCGAACATTAGGAATTGCTAAAATTGAAATTTCTTCCCACCCCGGGGTCATCGAAAATTTCAATTTTGGGCTGATTTTGTAGAAAAAGATTTTGGAACTCAAAGCTTACTTCAAGACTCTCTTTCATTCGTCTTACTAAAACTTCAGTTGTTTCCAGATGATTTCAGTGAGAAACAGGCCACTTATCAATATCTCCTAAAATTGTAATATTTCTCCTGACCCCGGGGTCATCAAAAATTTCAATTTTGGGCCGATTTTGAGGAAAAAGATTTTGGAACTAAAAACTTACTTCAAGACTCTCTTTCAGTCCTCTGAGTAATACTTGAGTGGTTTCCTCATGATTCAAGTGAAAAACAGGCCGAATATTAGGAATTGGAAAAATTGAAATTTCTCCCCACCCCGGGGTCATCGAAAATTTCAATTTTGGGCCGATTTTGAGGAAAAAGATTTTGGAACTAAAATCTTACTTCAAGACTCTCTTTCAGTCCTCTGAGTAATACTTGAGTGGTTTCCTGATGATTCAAGTCAAAAACAGGGCGAATATTAGGAATTGCTAAAATTGAAATTTCTTCCCACCCCGGGGTCATCGAAAATTTCAATTTTGGGCTGATTTTGTAGAAAAAGATTTTGGAACTCAAAGCTTACTTCAAGACTCTCTTTCAGTCGTCTTACTAAAACTTCAGTTGTTTCCAGATGATTTCAGTGAGAAACAGGCCACTTATCAAGATCTCCTAAAATTGTAATATTTCTCCCGACCCCGGGATCATCAAAAATTTCAATTTTGGGCCGATTTTGAGGAAAAAGATTTTGGAACTAAAAACTTACTTCATGACTCTCTTTCAGTCCTCTGAGTAATACTTGAGTGGTTTCCTCATGATTCAAGTGAAAAACAGGCCGAATATTAGGAATTGGTAAAATTGAAATTTCTCCCCACCCCGGGGTCATCGAAAATTTCAATTTTGGTCTGATTTCGGGGAAAAAAATTTTAGAACTCAAAACTTACTTCCAGACTCTCTTTCAGTCCTGTGAGTAATACTTGAGTGGTTTCCAGATGATTTCAGTGAAAAACAGGACGAATATTAGGAATTGCTAAAATTGAAATTTCTCCCCATCCCAGGGTCATCGAAAATTTCAATTTTGGACCGATTTTGGGGAAAAACATTATCCAACTAAAAACTTACTTCAAGACTCTCTTTCAGTCCTCTGAGTAACACTTCAGTGGTTTCCATATCATTGCAGTGAAAAACAGGCCGAACATTAGGAATTGCTAAAATTGAAATTTCTCCCCACCCTGGGGTCATCGAAAATTTCAATTTTGGGATGATTTTGTAGAAAAAGATTTTGGAACTCAAAGCTTACTTCAAGACTCTCTTTCAGTCGTCTTACTAAAACTTCAGTTGTTTCCAGATGATTTCAGTGAGAAACAGGCCACTTATCAAGATCTCCTAAAATTGTAATATTTCTCCTGACCCCGGGATCATCAAAAATTTCAATTTTGGGCCGATTTTGAGGAAAAAGATTTTGGAACTAAAAACTTACTTCAAGACTCTCTTTCAGTCCTCTGAGTAATACTTGAGTGGTTTCCTCATGATTCAAGTGAAAAACAGGGCGAATATTAGGAATTGGAAAAATTGAAATTTCTCCCCACCCCGGGGTCATCGAAAATTTTAACTTTGGGCCGATTTTGTGGAAAAAAATTTTAGAACTCAAAACTTACTTCCAGACTCTCTTTCAGCCCTGTGAGTAATACTCGAGTGGTTTTCAGATGATTTCAGTGAAAAACAGGACGAATATTAGGAATTGCTAAAATTGAAATTTCTCCCCACCCCGGGGTCATCGAAAATTTCAATTTTGGACCGACTTTGGGGAAAAACATTATCCAACTAAAAACTTACTTCAAGACTCTCTTTCAGTCCTCTGAGTAACACTTCAGTGGTTTCCATATCATTGAAGTGAAAAACAGGCCGAATATTAGGAATTGCTAAAATTGAAATTTCTCCCCACCCTGGGGTCATCGAAAATTTCAATTTTGGGATGATTTTGTAGAAAAAGATTTTGGAACTCAAAGCTTACTTCAAGACTCTCTTTCAGTCGTCTTACTAAAACTTCAGTTGTTTCCAGATGATTTCAGTGAGAAACAGGCCACTTATCAATATCTCCTAAAATTGTAATATTTCTCTCGACCCCGGGATCATCAAAAATTTCAATTTTGGGCCGATTTTGAGGAAAAAGATTTTGGAACTAAAAACTTACTTCATGACTCTCTTTCAGTCCTCTGAGTAATACTTGAGTGGTTTCCTCATGATTCAAGTGAAAAACAGGCCGAATATTAGGAATTGGTAAAATTGAAATTTCTCCCCACCCCGGGGTCATCGAAAATTTCAATTTTGGTCTGATTTCGGAGAAAAAAATTTTAGAACTCAAAACTTACTTCCAGACTCTCTTTCAGTCCTGTGAGTAATACTTGAGTGGTTTCCAGATGATTTCAGTGAAAAACAGGACGAATATTAGGAATTGCTAAAATTGAAATTTCTCCCCACCCCGGAGTCATCGAAAATTTCAATTTTGGACCGATTTTGGGGAAAAACATTATCCAACTAAAAACTTACTTCAAGACTCTCTTTCAGTCCTCTGAGTAACACTTCAGTGGTTTCCATATCATTGAAGTGAAAAACAGGCCGAACATTAGGAATTGCTAAAATTGAAATTTCTCCCCACCCTGGGGTCATCGAAAATTTCAATTTTGGGATGATTTTGTAGAAAAAGATTTTGGAACTCAAAGCTTACTTCAAGACTCTCTTTCAGTCGTCTTACTAAAACTTCAGTTGTTTCCAGATGATTTCAGTGAGAAACAGGCCACTTATCAAGATCTCCTAAAATTGTAATATTTCTCCCGACCCCGGGATCATCAAAAATTTCAATTTTGGGCCGATTTTGAGGAAAAAGATTTTGGAACTAAAAACTTACTTCATGACTCTCTTTCAGTCCTCTGAGTAATACTTGAGTGGTTTCCTCATGATTCAAGTGAAAAACAGGCCGAATATTAGGAATTGGTCAAATTGAAATTTCTCCCCACCCCGGGGTCATCGAAAATTTCAATTTTGGTCTGATTTCGGGGAAAAAAATTTTAGAACTCAAAACTTACTTCCAGACTCTCTTTCAGTCCTGTGAGTAATACTTGAGTGGTTTCCAGATGATTTCAGTGAAAAACAGGACGAATATTAGGAATTGCTAAAATTGAAATTTCTCCCCATCCCGGGGTCATCGAAAATTTCAATTTTGGACCGATTTTGGGGAAAAACATTATCCAACTAAAAACTTACTTCAAGACTCTCTTTCAGTCCTCTGAGTAACACTTCAGTGGTTTCCATATCATTGAAGTGAAAAACAGGCCGAATATGAGGAATTGCTAAAATTGAAATTTCTCCCCACCCTGGGGTCATCGAAAATTTCAATTTTGGGATGATTTTGTAGAAAAAGATTTTGGAACTCAAAGCTTACTTCAAGACTCTCTTTCAGTCGTCTTACTAAAACTTCAGTTGTTTCCAGATGATTTCAGTGAGAAACAGGCCACTTATCAAGATCTCCTAAAATTGTAATATTTCTCTCGACCCCGGGATCATCAAAAATTTCAATTTTGGGCCGATTTTGAGGAAAAAGATTTTGGAACTAAAAACTTACTTCATGACTCTCTTTCAGTCCTCTGAGTAATACTTGAGTGGTTTCCTCATGATTCAAGTGAAAAACAGGCCGAATATTAGGAATTGGTAAAATTGAAATTTCTCCCCACCCCGGGGTCATCGAAAATTTCAATTTTGGTCTGATTTCGGGGAAAAAAATTTTAGAACTCAAAACTTACTTCCAGACTCTCTTTCAGTCCTGTGAGTAATACTTGAGTGGTTTCCAGATGATTTCAGTGAAAAACAGGACGAATATTAGGAATTGCTAAAATTGAAATTTCTCCCCACCCCGGGGTCATCGAAAATTTCAATTTTGGACCGATTTTGGGGAAAAACATTATCCAACTAAAAACTTACTTCAAGACTCTCTTTCAGTCCTCTGAGTAACACTTCAGTGGTTTCCATATCATTGAAGTGAAAAACAGGCCGAACATTAGGAATTGCTAAAATTGAAATTTCTCCCCACCCTGGGGTCATCGAAAATTTCAATTTTGGGATGATTTTGTAGAAAAAGATTTTGGAACTCAAAGCTTACTTCAAGACTCTCTTTCAGTCGTCTTACTAAAACTTCAGTTGTTTCCAGATGATTTCAGTGAGAAACAGGCCACTTATCAAGATCTCCTAAAATTGTAATATTTCTCCTGACCCCGGGATCATCAAAAATTTCAATTTTGGGCCGATTTTGAGGAAAAAGATTTTGGAACTAAAAACTTACTTCAAGACTCTCTTTCAGTCCTCTGAGTAATACTTGAGTGGTTTCCTCATGATTCAAGTGAAAAACAGGGCGAATATTAGGAATTGGAAAAATTGAAATTTCTCCCCACCCCGGGGTCATCGAAAATTTCAACTTTGGGCCGATTTTGTGGAAAAAAATTTTAGAACTCAAAACTTACTTCCAGACTCTCTTTCAGCCCTGTGAGTAATACTTGAGTGGTTTCCAGATGATTTCAGTGAAAAACAGGCCGAATATTAGGAATTGGTAAAATTGAAATTTCTCCCCACCCCGGGGTCATCGAAAATTTCAATTTTGGACCGACTTTGGGGAAAAACGTTATCCAACTAAAAACTTACTTCAAGACTCTCTTTCAGTCTTCTGAGTAATACTTCAGTGGTTTCCATATGACTGAAGTGAAAAACAGGCCGAATATTAGGAATTGCTAAAATTGAAATTTCTCCCCACCCTGGGGTCATCGAAAATTTCAATTTTGGACCGATTTTGGGGAAAAACATTATCCAACTAAAAACTTACTTCAAGACTCTCTTTCAGTCCTCTGAGTAACACTTCAGTGGTTTCCATATCATTGAAGTGAAAAACAGGCCGAACATTAGGAATTGCTAAAATTGAAATTTCTCCCCACCCTGGGGTCATCGAAAATTTCAATTTTGGGATGATTTTGTAGAAAAAGATTTTGGAACTCAAAGCTTACTTCAAGACTCTCTTTCAGTCGTCTTACTAAAACTTCAGTTGTTTCCAGATGATTTCAGTGAGAAACAGGCCACTTATCAAGATCTCCTAAAATTGTAATATTTCTCTCGACCCCGGGATCATCAAAAATTTCAATTTTGGGCCGATTTTGAGGAAAAAGATTTTGGAACTAAAAACTTACTTCAAGACTCTCTTTCAGTCCTCTGAGTAATACTTGAGTGGTTTCCTCATGATTCAAGTGAAAAACAGGGCGAATATTAGGAATTGGAAAAATTGAAATTTCTCCCCACCCCGGGGTCATCGAAAATTTCAACTTTGGGCCGATTTTGTGGAAAAAAATTTTAGAACTCAAAACTTACTTCCAGACTCTCTTTCAGCCCTGTGAGTAATACTTGAGTGGTTTCCAGATGATTTCAGTGAAAAACAGGCCGAATATTAGGAATTGGTAAAATTGAAATTTCTCCCCACCCCGGGGTCATCGAAAATTTCAATTTTGGACCGACTTTGGGGAAAAACGTTATCCAACTAAAAACTTACTTCAAGACTCTCTTTCAGTCTTCTGAGTAATACTTCAGTGGTTTCCATATGACTGAAGTGAAAAACAGGCCGAATATTAGGAATTGCTAAAATTGAAATTTCTCCCCACCCTGGGGTCATCGAAAATTTCAATTTTGGACCGATTTTGGGGAAAAACATTATCCAACTAAAAACTTACTTCAAGACTCTCTTTCAGTCCTCTGAGTAACACTTCAGTGGTTTCCATATCATTGAAGTGAAAAACAGGCCGAACATTAGGAATTGCTAAAATTGAAATTTCTCCCCACCCTGGGGTCATCGAAAATTTCAATTTTGGGATGATTTTGTAGAAAAAGATTTTGGAACTCAAAGCTTACTTCAAGACTCTCTTTCAGTCGTCTTACTAAAACTTCAGTTGTTTCCAGATGATTTCAGTGAGAAACAGGCCACTTATCAAGATCTCCTAAAATTGTAATATTTCTCTCGACCCCGGGATCATCAAAAATTTCAATTTTGGGCCGATTTTGAGGAAAAAGATTTTGGAACTAAAAACTTACTTCAAGACTCTCTTTCAGTCCTCTGAGTAATACTTGAGTGGTTTCCTCATGATTCAAGTGAAAAACAGGGCGAATATTAGGAATTGGAAAAATTGAAATTTCTCCCCACCCCGGGGTCATCGAAAATTTCAAGTTTGGGC
Organism: Actinia tenebrosa; assembly: GCF_029948245.1. NCBI lineage: Eukaryota > Metazoa > Cnidaria > Anthozoa > Actiniaria > Actiniidae > Actinia > Actinia tenebrosa. The sequence goes on from NW_028292579.1 coordinate 23,573,867, forward strand.
CGATTTTGTGGAAAAAAATTTTAGAACTCAAAACTTACTTCCAGACTCTCTTTCAGCCCTGTGAGTAATACTTGAGTGGTTTCCAGATGATTTCAGTGAAAAACAGGACGAATATTAGGAATTGCTAAAATTGAAATTTCTCCCCACCCTGGGGTCATCGAAAATTTCAATTTTGGACCGACTTTGGGGAAAAACGTTATGCAACTAAAAACTTACTTCAAGACTCTCTTTCAGTCTTCTGAGTAATACTTCAGGGGTTTCCATATGACTGAAGTGAAAAACAGGCCGAATATTAGGAATTGCTAAAATTGAAATTTCTTCCCACCCCGGGGTCATCGAAAATTTCAATTTTGGGCTGATTTTGTAGAAAAAGATTTTGGAACTCAAAGCTTACTTCAAGACTCTCTTTCATTCGTCTTACTAAAACTTCAGTTGTTTCCAGATGATTTCAGTGAGAAACAGGCCACTTATCAATATCTCCTAAAATTGTAATATTTCTCCTGACCCCGGGGTCATCAAAAATTTCAATTTTGGGCCGATTTTGAGGAAAAAGATTTTGGAACTAAAAACTTACTTCAAGACTCTCTTTCAGTCCTCTGAGTAATACTTGAGTGGTTTCCTCATGATTCAAGTGAAAAACAGGCCGAATATTAGGAATTGGAAAAATTGAAATTTCTCCCCACCCCGGGGTCATCGAAAATTTCAATTTTGGGCCGATTTTGAGGAAAAAGATTTTGGAACTAAAATCTTACTTCAAGACTCTCTTTCAGTCCTCTGAGTAATACTTGAGTGGTTTCCTGATGATTCAAGTCAAAAACAGGGCGAATATTAGGAATTGCTAAAATTGAAATTTCTTCCCACCCCGGGGTCATCGAAAATTTCAATTTTGGGCTGATTTTGTAGAAAAAGATTTTGGAACTCAAAGCTTACTTCAAGACTCTCTTTCAGTCGTCTTACTAAAACTTCAGTTGTTTCCAGATGATTTCAGTGAGAAACAGGCCACTTATCAAGATCTCCTAAAATTGTAATATTTCTCCCGACCCCGGGATCATCAAAAATTTCAATTTTGGGCCGATTTTGAGGAAAAAGATTTTGGAACTAAAAACTTACTTCATGACTCTCTTTCAGTCCTCTGAGTAATACTTGAGTGGTTTCCTCATGATTCAAGTGAAAAACAGGCCGAATATTAGGAATTGGTAAAATTGAAATTTCTCCCCACCCCGGGGTCATCGAAAATTTCAATTTTGGTCTGATTTCGGGGAAAAAAATTTTAGAACTCAAAACTTACTTCCAGACTCTCTTTCAGTCCTGTGAGTAATACTTGAGTGGTTTCCAGATGATTTCAGTGAAAAACAGGACGAATATTAGGAATTGCTAAAATTGAAATTTCTCCCCATCCCAGGGTCATCGAAAATTTCAATTTTGGACCGATTTTGGGGAAAAACATTATCCAACTAAAAACTTACTTCAAGACTCTCTTTCAGTCCTCTGAGTAACACTTCAGTGGTTTCCATATCATTGCAGTGAAAAACAGGCCGAACATTAGGAATTGCTAAAATTGAAATTTCTCCCCACCCTGGGGTCATCGAAAATTTCAATTTTGGGATGATTTTGTAGAAAAAGATTTTGGAACTCAAAGCTTACTTCAAGACTCTCTTTCAGTCGTCTTACTAAAACTTCAGTTGTTTCCAGATGATTTCAGTGAGAAACAGGCCACTTATCAAGATCTCCTAAAATTGTAATATTTCTCCCGACCCCGGGATCATCAAAAATTTCAATTTTGGGCCGATTTTGAGGAAAAAGATTTTGGAACTAAAAACTTACTTCATGACTCTCTTTCAGTCCTCTGAGTAATACTTGAGTGGTTTCCTCATGATTCAAGTGAAAAACAGGGCGAATATTAGGAATTGGAAAAATTGAAATTTCTCCCCACCCCGGGGTCATCGAAAATTTCAACTTTGGGCCGATTTTGTGGAAAAAAATTTTAGAACTCAAAACTTACTTCCAGACTCTCTTTCAGCCCTGTGAGTAATACTTGAGTGGTTTCCAGATGATTTCAGTGAAAAACAGGACGAATATTAGGAATTGCTAAAATTGAAATTTCTCCCCACCCCGGGGTCATCGAAAATTTCAATTTTGGACCGACTTTGGGGAAAAACGTTATCCAACTAAAAACTTACTTCAAGACTCTCTTTCAGTCTTCTGAGTAATACTTCAGTGGTTTCCATATGACTGAAGTGAAAAACAGGCCGAATATTAGGAATTGCTAAAATTGAAATTTCTCCCCACCCTGGGGTCATCGAAAATTTCAATTTTGGACCGATTTTGGGGAAAAACATTATCCAACTAAAAACTTACTTCAAGACTCTCTTTCAGTCCTCTGAGTAACACTTCAGTGGTTTCCATATCATTGAAGTGAAAAAAAGGCCGAAGATTAGGAATTGCTAAAATTGAAATTTCTCCCCACCCAGGGGTCATCGAAAATTTCAATTTTGGGATGATTTTGTAGAAAAAGATTTTGGAACTCAAAGCTTACTTCAAGACTCTCTTTCAGTCGTCTTACTAAAACTTCAGTTGTTTCCAGATGATTTCAGTGAGAAACAGGCCACTTATCAAGATCTCCTAAAATTGTAATATTTCTCCTGACCCCGGGATCATCAAAAATTTCAATTTTGGGCCGATTTTGAGGAAAAAGATTTTGGAACTAAAAACTTACTTCAAGACTCTCTTTCAGTCCTCTGAGTAATACTTCAGTGGTTTCCACATGATTCAAGTGAAAAACAGGGCGAATATTAGGAATTGGAAAAATTGAAATTTCTCCCCACCCCGGGGTCATCGAAAATTTTAACTTTGGGCCGATTTTGTGGAAAAAAATTTTAGAACTCAAAACTTACTTCCAGACTCTCTTTCAGCCCTGTGAGTAATACTCGAGTGGTTTCCAGATGATTTCAGTGAAAAACAGGACGAATATTAGGAATTGCTAAAATTGAAATTTCTCCCCACCCCGGGGTCATCGAAAATTTCAATTTTGGACCGACTTTGGGGAAAAACGTTATCCAACTAAAAACTTACTTCAAGACTCTCTTTCAGTCTTCTGAGTAATACTTCAGTGGTTTCCATATGACTGAAGTGAAAAACAGGCCGAATATTAGGAATTGCTAAAATTGAAATTTCTTCCCACCCCGGGGTCATCGAAAATTTCAATTTTGGGCTGATTTTGTAGAAAAAGATTTTGGAACTCAAAGCTTACTTCAAGACTCTCTTTCAGTCGTCTTACTAAAACTTCAGTTGTTTCCAGATGATTTCAGTGAGAAACAGGCCACTTATCAATATCTCCTAAAATTGTAATATTTCTCCTGACCCCGGGGTCATCAAAAATTTCAATTTTGGGCCGATTTTGAGGAAAAAGATTTTGGAACTAAAAACTTACTTCAAGACTCTCTTTCAGTCCTCTGAGTAATACTTGAGTGGTTTCCTCATGATTCAAGTGAAAAACAGGCCGAATATTAGGAATTGGAAAAATTGAAATTTCTCCCCACCCCGGGGTCATCGAAAATTTCAATTTTGGGCCAATTTTGAGGAAAAAGATTTTGGAACTAAAATCTTACTTCAAGACTCTCTTTCAGTCCTCTGAGTAATACTTGAGTGGTTTCCTGATGATTCAAGTCAAAAACAGGGCGAATATTAGGAATTGCTAAAATTGAAATTTCTTCCCACCCCGGGGTCATCGAAAATTTCAATTTTGGGCTGATTTTGTAGAAAAAGATTTTGGAACTCAAAGCTTACTTCAAGACTCTCTTTCATTCGTCTTACTAAAACTTCAGTTGTTTCCAGATGATTTCAGTGAGAAACAGGCCGAATATTAGGAATTGCAAAATTTGAAATTTCTCCCCACCCCGGGGTCATAGAAAATTTCAATTTTGGGCCGATTTTGAGGAAAAAGATTTTGGAACTAAAAACTTACTTCAAGACTCTCTTTCAGTCCTCTGAGATAATACTTGACTGGTTTACTAATGTTTTCAGTGAAAAACAGGCCACATATTAGAAATTGCGAAAATTGAAATGTTTCCTCACCCCAGGGTCATCGAAAATTTCATTTTTGGCTGATTTTGTTGAAAATAAATTGGGAACTAAAAACTTTCAGTCCTCTTTCAGTCCTCTAAGTATGGTGGCCCATAACTGTCACAGGAATTTTTTACGGCAAAGTAGCAAATTTCCACGGGACGACACAATTTCACTGACAGTCAGATACACAAAGCCGTGGCACAACACAGAAGAATAGAATTCTTTTATAGTAACACAGGGAACCCAATGTTTAAGATTACAGGGGGTACAATATTGTCAACAAAATCTTACTCACCCCTATAGCCCACAGTGGAGCATGATTGAATGGCATCATTTTGTAGTATTTGTGGCAATGAATTATTTTAGCAAGTGTGCCAGGACAGACGGATTGCGTTTTACATATGTGTGATTGTTTCAGTTATTCGTAGATTTCTAATTGAATTGATATATGTTTGTTTCTAAATGGATACTAAATAGTGTTCACCGGCGCCACTTCGTTAGCGATTACTCACCTTTAATAAGTTAATCAGATTTACCTTCAGTACTGTACTGAAGGTAAATTTGATTAACTTATTAAAGGTGAGTAATTGCTAACGAAGCGGCGCCAGCGCTGCTTGGCATGGATAGTGCAGCGGTAAATACTCAGAGCGTACGTACAGCTGATTCAAACCAGAAAGACCGTTGGTGGACGTGATAAATATATTCATATTGTACGGCTGATTCGAACCAGAAAGACCGTTGGATGGAAAGATAAGTGAACACTATTTAGTATCCATTTAGAAACAAGCATATATCAATTCAATTAGAAATCTACAAATAACTGAAACAATCACACATATGTAAAACCCAATCCATCCGTCCTGGCACCCTTGATTTTAGTTTAGTTTATTCGTCACTATTTACAACCTGAGGTACAATATGTGATCTAATGAATTAAGTGAGCTAAATATAATATATAGAGACAAAAAGGAAAAAATAGTGAAAAAGAAGTACAGTGGAACCCCGCTCTAAGGACACCCGCTTAATGAGGACACCTCGTTATTAAGGACAGGTTTCAAAGTCCCAACAAAAGCTCCATACATTGTCTGTTAAAGTAACCCACTTCATAAGGAGACCCGTTAATAAGTACAAAGGACACATTTCTAGGACCTGAATGACAGTTTCCATACATAAACAACCCCGCATTAAGGACACTTGAAATTTGAAGACGTCTTTACTGTATTTGTTTATTGATATAATGAGCTGAATACGGATTATATTGTCAGTGATCAAAGATCATTGCAGTATAGTTTGCTATAACAACATAATGAAATAGACAACACTCGATTTTAGCAGGATTTTAAGTGATGTTCAATTAGTTTGGTTCAATCCCAGTATTTTGAACTCTGTTCAAAACAAAACTCACAGATTTCTTTAAATGAAATTATATACAGCACAGTACAGTATAGTACAGAAATGATGTAGTGCTTGTACAGTATTGTGCTTTTTGTTGGCAGTTTAGGCTGAATGTATTGAACACTGTAGCTGCAAGTGTGCAGTACAGTAAAAAGAAAACAGTAAACAAACAAATCTCACAGACATCTTTAAATTAAATTGTACAATACAATGCAGTAAATGCAATTGTAGTTCTTATACAGTAATGCATTTTTTGTTCCAGTTTAAACTGTTATATCGACCATTGTAGTTCAAGGTTTACACTACAGTAAAAATAAATGGTTCAAAATGCGTTTTCAGCTGTTTCTCTGAAACCTCAGTTAATAAGGACACCCCATTAACAAGGACAGTTTTGTCCGTCCCAACGTTGTCCTTATTAACGGGTTTCAACTGTAGGTTATTATGATAAAATCGTGACAGGAGGATACAGGACTTGCGTCCCAATTGACAACCTTCCCCTATTGTAGTAAAACTGAAAAAAATACCAGCAAATACTTCTTGGAACAATTTTGCGTTATGAAAAAATTAGTATGAAATAGCAAGAGTGGAGAGGTCTAAAAGTTATGACCTTGAATATTTTATCAACTGGACTAATTCATTATATAGTGAGAAATAAGCTTTTTGAATTTCTCCAAGGACATTGAACTTCTTAGAACTCTTTTGTGTTATAAAACAAATCAGAAATAGCAAGAGAGGAATGGTCTAAAAGTCATAACATTACATATTTTATCAAAAATACTGGACTAATTGATTATATAACGAGTTACTGAGGCGGCTGATAGGATGATAATTTCTGGTCATAGTGTTCAGAAAGAAAGATCGTTTTTACACACGCTGTGGAAAAGGCGAGGTGCTATTTCCCAAAATTAAATTAAATTTCATTAACTTGAATTATTTTTTCACTCGTACCATTAAACTGCTTCGGAAAAAAACTCATTTTTTTGGATATGCTGACTTATAAGCTTCAGTTTACTCATAATAAAGATTTTAAAAACCTACTAATCCGTCATACATCTGTTTTATAGGCCAAATCGATTTAGGTTATATGCACGAAGGTTAGCTGAAGTGCGAGTCTGCGAGTCCGAGCCTGACTGTGCACGAGCCACGAGCCTATTTTGCGAGCCTTCAGTATAAGCATACAACTTTTGTATTTTTGAACTATTTTTTTTTTTTGTGGTAGACTTTTTTAACAGTTCCGAGCGCAATCCAATCACGACAGTCAGACACTGAGTAATGCTTAGGAGTTCTAATTTTAGCTTTCTTCATGGGAAAAAATGAACTCATAAATGGTTGCACCTAAAAATATGATATTGTATAAATATAATTGTATAAATATAAAAAATCTCCATAAAAAATAACCTCGAAGTATTCTAACAAAAATAGAGTGATTATTAGTGAAAAGTTTTTTTATTATTCAAGCACTCGAACCAGACGTGGTCGAGTTCCTGAGTTTTTACTAGTAATTTAGAAGTTTCAAGGATCTCTCGTTCGTGAAACACAAGTTTTATCTGCATCTGTAATTTTTTCTTTATTCACTTGAAGAAATAGCAGGTACTTGAGTAAGACAATGTCCAAATCCTTTACTCTCCATTTTTGGTCGCAAATGAAATATCTATCTCGCATTGTTCGTTGGAGTGCAAACACGCACACACACGAGTCTTTTTAAATACATACGCTTCGACAAGAATGTCAAACAATAAATTGTTATTTAAATAAAGCAACAATTGAGCTATTGAGCTATTGAGCTATTGAGCTTATGACCTAATAGCGAATCACGGATCATGTATATAAATAAAACAAAAGATATGCAGCACGTCATAAAGCACTTGTTGATGACGATAGGTGAAAAGGTTCATGGATTTTTTTAGCAGGGCTTAAAGCATGAGCGACTTTATGACAATATTTAACACTTCAATAAAATTGCAGAGTTCCACATGTAAACTGCAGTGCGATTCATCGTTAAACTTCAGACTGAAATCGCAAAAAACCAAGGGTCTTTCCATAAATAAACGCGAAAAAAATTCCGCAGTTATGAGACATTAATATAATTTGGTCATTAAATGATTTTTAAGACAAAAAATCCAATATTTTTAAGGCGATTTCTAACTAAATGAGAGTTTACTTTACTCACTTTTCACAGGCATCCTCCATCTTGAATTCTAGACCATAATATTCATGTTTTGTCGCGAAATTATGTATTGGCGCTAAAAAAGGCTCGCGGCTCGCATATAAATACTACAAAATGGCGCAATTCAATCACGTTTCACTGGGGGCTGCAATTTGTTTGCTTCTGTCGACAACATTGTACCCCCCCCCCCCCCCCCCGTCATCTTAAACATTGGGTTCCCTGTGTTACTCTGAAAGGATTCAATTCTTCTGTGTTGTGCCGCGGCTTTGTGTATTTTGCCGTGAGTGAAATTGTGTAGTGCCGTGGAAATTTGTTATTTTGCCCACGTGAAAAATTGCGTAGTGCCGCAAAGATTGGTTATTTTGCGTGAATATTTTTTGTAGTGCCGTGTAAATTTTGATTTGCCGTGACAGTTATGGGCCACCGTGATAATGGATCGATTCATTATTAATTAGTTGCCCTGCCCTAATAATAAATAGAGGATATTACATGGGAGATACGAAGATACGAAAGAGATACGAAATTTATCTTCGAGTGTTGAAAAGATCTCTCACAAGTGAGCGCAGCGAACGAGTGAGAGATTTTCAACACGAGAAGATAAATTTCGTATCTCCAAACGCCCATGTAATATTCTGTTTATTATATAATTATCAATGAAAGTATGTTTTGGCTTTTTCATGCAATTCTTTCCGTGTATTTTTGAATAGCCATCGCAATGGTGTTATTTTCACGTGTGAAGATATCAATTTTTCGAAATAGAGAAAAACAGATATTTCATTGGTAATTATATAATAATAGATTTAATTTAACACAGAATTCAGAAAGTTTAAATTCAGAAACAAATTTACACTGAAGTGATAGTGATACGTTCATTTTGATTGATCTTGACAGCCGCTGACTTGTTCCAAAATAGCATCACACACAGTAAATTTGAGAGGACCAATAGCGCAGCGCAACCGTGACGTCATAAAAACGAAGACAAAGGCGAAATTCGGACAAACAAACTTACAAGTTTACCGTCAGCAGATAACTTTCACAGCCGATAGCAGTTGATCTTAGCTTACATGGGTTATTATTGCAACTTTAAGTAAACATAATAAAATCCGTTCGTATAATCCTCGTAGCGGTTTAACAGAATGCAATGTTTGTCCGAATCTTTAAGCTATTTTTAGAATCAGTGCGCTGCGCTATTTGGCCCCACAGAGCCGATTTGGCTTTTTCAAAGTAGTGCTATTTTAGCCCAGGCTAGGGCCAAAATAGAACAATGCCATTTTAGCCCCACAGAAGGCATTTTGGCATTTTGGCATTTTGGCATTTTGGCATTTTGGAAAAATCCATATAAGGGGCTAAAACAGTCCCAAAATCAGAGCTAAAAAATGGCCCCTATACTACCGGTAGTGCAAAAATAGCCCTACTTTAAGGAGGCCACTATAGGGTCAAAATTTTTGCCCCATTTTTGAGGCCAAAACCGCCCTATCCGATTTACTATGCTTCAGTCTTCGAGCAGTAAACTTAAAAAGCAATTCTCATTAAACCATTTATTCAGTGTATTGAGATCATCTTGTAGAGAACGAGGTCAGAAAAGGTTAATTATAACTGATTAGTTGGTTGTGCCCGCACCAAGTTTAAAACTTGGATAACTTTATAATAGTCAACAAATTTATTGATTCCTACTAATATTTATCACCAAAGATTTTCCTGAAGCGAATTAGGCCCCGTCCACACGTATCCGCAAATTTTTGTATCCGCAAATTATTTTTTGCGGATACGAAAATGTTTGCGTCCACACGAAGCGTATTCGAATCGTTTTCACCGTCCACACGTATCCGTTTTCGTAAATTTTGCGAATACGGACACAAAAATTTGCGGACACATGTGGACGCAACCCGTAACCGCAAAAAAAAATTTGCGGATACGAAAATTTCCGGATACGTGTGGACGGGGCCTAAGATGAAGTGACTAACAGCAATAACAGCACTATAAACACCCTCAGTTGGGGTATATTTTATTCTATCCTTCTAAGTGTTTTACTATGATATGTCCATCAAACAATAATACTACAAATGCCTTAGTGTTCAACGTTTTCATACAGAGATCTCTCCAATGTGTATACATTTGGAGTCACCTGGAAAAAAAAATTGTGGGAATAACTTTAGCTTTTTGAGTTTAGATAACTCGACTATTATTAAGAGTATTGGTCGCTACGCCAACTGATATAAAGCCTTACTTTTTCCCCTTCATTTGGAAATAATTTGTACTCTTTCTATATATCCGACACCTTCCCCACTTGTCCCGTCCCGTCCGTCAGTTTTAGGCTATTTACTTTTTGATACAAAGAGCCGAAAACTTAACAGATAGTATTATATTTTAATATTTATACATTGGTATAATATCGCCACAAAAGCCTCCATTCATCGAATGATTCAAAAAAACAAGCCCTAAGCAGTAATGTTTCAGGATGCCATGATTTTCATTTGTTAAAGTGCTACTACGACGAAAATCGCTCAAACTTGGATTCAGCTGAAACTTCCCAAGAATACTCTTTAAGGGTCCAATAATCACTGTATGAAGTGTTTTCTCGATATTCAGGACGAAAGTATGATATTTTTACGATTATTTTTTGGAGTCTGTGACGTCATACACTCAACATCGAACATCGCTCCATACATTTCTTTGTAGTTTATAATCAAAATATCAGTAGTAAAGGGAGAAAGAAATACCCAAACACCCCAAAATATAAATTATAGTCACAAGTAATGTGAAATAAGCACATTAGCCACCCTTTGGGCTTCACTTGTGTAGCATCTGTCATGGCGACCGGTCACGTTTTGGGAGTGCTCCCACTCTTAGGATATTTTTACGCTTTATCGAGTTTACTGGTACTTGAAAACCAACGTACTGTCTATGTAAATACGGGAGAATGTTTTCTTGGACAGACCAGAAGCAGTGTATGGATCTCAGGAAGTATTTCAAGCAAATTTTTCACAACGAAGGGCCGAACAAGATATGCGAAGTCGAGGGCATCTTACTACAGTAACTGCTCGGCAACTTTTAACTACGAGTACCTTCGACTCTGTGGCGATGTAAGCACAAACCCAGGGCCTCAGTCAACTAGAAGGATTTGTACGGAATGCGAACGGGTAGTAGCTCGAAATCATCGGGCAACTCGGTGCGATGGTTGCTCCTTGTGGACTCACATTAAATGTGGAGGAGTCCTTCCAAAGGAATATCGGTCTATGAAATCTACCGAGGACTTTTCGCGCACCTGTAAATCCTGCCTTGAGTTATTACACCAACTTCCTTTCGCCGACGCAAGCCTAAATTCTAGCAACAGTTCGATTCTGGGCTCTGAATCCGGGGCAGAAGACGCAAACTCAGTCTGGGACGAATTTGACGAAATAGCAAAAAAATACCGAAAGAATCTCAAGATCGGACACGTAAATGCAAACAGCATTGACGGTTTCAAGTTCCATGAAGTAAAGACCTGGCTGCTCTCTGGCAAGCTTGATATCCTTGTGATTTCTGAGACCAAGATTGATGAGAGTTTTCCTGATAGTCAGTTTCAAATCGACGGTTATCGTTTGTGTCGAAACGATAGAAAGGCCGGCGGAGGAGGACTCATGATTTACGTGAGAAGTGATATCTACTTTGTGAGGGTCCAGCAACTCAGTGGTCTATCTCCGGAACGTTGGTCTCGGTTTAGAACCGAATCAATTGTACTCAAGATTAAACTGGGCAAAACTTGGCTTGTTTTCGTTGGCATTTATAGACCTCCTTCGTTTCCCAAAACACAATGGACGGAGGAGCTTACACTTCTCTTTGAAGCTGTTTCTGCACTAAGCGATACTGTATTTTACGCCGGGGATTTCAATGCGGACCTCTTAGATCCCGACAAACCCCCTCGAGAAGGACGTTGTCTTCTGGATCTAATGGATATTTTTGATCTTGACTGTCTAATCACAAAGGCAACTCGTAAGACACACACATCCGAAACGCTGCTAGATTTGATCTTGACAAATTCCAAGAAAAAGGCTCTGACATCAGATGTAGTTGATACGCAAATAAGCGATCATTCTTTAGTATACACCATTTTACGGGCAACGGCTCCAAGATCGCGCTCTCGAAAAATATGTTTTCGAAGTCTCAAGAACTTTAATCAAGAAAAATTTATGCAAGATTTGCAAACGGTACCATTTTCTATAGTAGATGTTTTTGACGATGCGGATGATAAACTTTACGCCTTTGAACAACTTTACACTGGTATTTTAGATGAGCACGCACCTCTTAAACAAACAGTTATCAGGGGAAACCAGGTTCCTTACATGACAGAGCAGTGGCGCAAAGCTATAAGGCATAGAAACAAGCTCTGGAAAAAGTTCAGCAAGGACCGCACAGACGCGAATTACGATCAATACAAAATTCAGCGAAATAAATGCACATCGTTAAGACGGAAGGCTATTAAAGAACATTTTGCGAAAAAATCTACGGAACCGGAAAACCCAAGGGAGTTCTGGAATACGTATCGGCCTTTCCTATGCACTAAAGCGAAACAAGCAAATGACATAATCCTAGAGGAGAACAACAAAGTCATAAGTGAAAAGCGTGAAATTGCTGAACTTTTAAATGAACATTTTATTAAGATCACAGAGAGCGTGGGGGCGGTGACTGAAGAGGAGTACGGAAAGAATTTCGTCAACCATCCAAGCATTATAGCGATCCAACAACATAATAGCAACACGAGTTTTGAATTCCAGCGCACAAATCAAGTGCAAGTCGAGAAGCTGCTATTAGAGATCAATTGTCGTAAATCGTGTGGCTATGACATGATGACACCTAGACTTGTAAAGGATTCGGCGGCTGTGATAGCTAAACCTATTGCAAGCATTTTGAATTCGTCGATTGACCAAGGTGTTTATCCGAGTGGTTGGAAGAAAGGACAGGTGACACCATTGTATAAAAAGGACGACGAGTTTATGAAGGTCAACTACAGACCCGTCACAGTCCTTGTCGTGCTCAATAATGTGTATGAAAGGCTGTTGGCGGTACAGATGCAGGACTTTTATCGCGCGATCTTGTCTGACCTAATAAGCTCTTATAGAAAGCTATATAGCTGCGAAACAGCTTTGTTACGCTTGACAGAAGATTGGAGGGCAATGCGCGATAAGGGGGAGCTAGTTGCGGTGATGTCGATGGACCTATCTAAAGCGTTTGACGTTATCCAGCATGATTTATTGTTGACTAAACTAAAAGCGTATGGTGTTGGTGAGAGAAGTTGTGCGCTTCTGAAAGACTATCTCACTGGGAGACAGCAGAGGGTGAAGATAGGAGACACTTTCTCTAGCTGGGAGGGCGTTGGCCGTGGAGTTCCTCAGGGTAGCGTCTTAGGACCAATGCTATTCAACATATTCATAAACGATTTGTTTTTCCACGTCACAGAAGCCAAGTTAAATGCATATGCGGACGATCATCAAGAATACTGTTCAGGCACTGATCCAGCAGAACTTGAACACTGTTTATGTAGTGAAGTAGCTAAAGCAAACACATGGTATAAGGTGAACGCAATGAAGGTTAGCGAAACCAAGCACCAAGCGCTGATTTTGGGAAAAACTGACCACAAATTCTCATTCCCTGTGAAAGATTCTCTGGACATTTTTGGAATGAATATAGACAATAAGCTCTCCTTTGACAATCACATCTCCGCCATTTGCAAAAAGATCAACAATCAGTTTAATGTTATGTTAAGATTTAGAAAACGTATCTCAAGGGACACTCTAATAAAGCTGTATAAGGCTTTCATTTTGCCGCATTTTCATTACTGCTCGTCGGTGTGGAATTTTTGCGGTGCGCGCAATGCCAGCAAAATGGAAGCTTTAAACAAGCGAATATTAAGGTTCCTTTTACAAGATTATGATTCTTCATATGATTTATTATTTGAGAAGGTCAACCTAAAATCTCTACAAGTTAGACGCCTTCAGAATTTCTTAATCATATTGTACAAAAGTCTATTTTTTTCTCACTACCCAGGATATCTAAACAGTATGTTTACTTTCCGGTCTACTTCCTATAATTTACGCGGTAAGTACATTCTGTCTCTCCCTAAACCTAAAACAACTACATATGGCCTTCACTCTTTTTCTTATTTAGCTGCTACTTTATGGAATGCACTGCCGGATACTTTTAGAACCTCAAACTTTTTGGACTTCCGTCGTAATATACTAAAGTATGACTCTTTCGAGTAACTACTCATCAACATTGAAATTGAACTGATTCTGCAAAATAGTGTATATAGTGTACATATGTAAATATTAATTACCATTATATAATAGTTTTATAATCATTATTCAATAGCCCTTTTTTTTTTTTTTTTTTCCCCTTTTTTTTTCTCGAAGATATTAGCTTTGTAAGCTACTCTGAAATTCGAGGTTAAATAAAGTTTATGTATGTATGTATGTATAGGAATAAAATAAATTAAGGATTTATATACAAAGAAATATATGTAACAATGTTTGATGTTGAGTGTATGACGTCACAGACTCCAAAAGATAATCGTAAAAATATCATACTTTCGTACTGAATATCGAGAAAACACTTCATACAGTGATTATTGGACCTTTAAAGAGTATTTTTAGGAAGTTTCAGCTGAATCCAAGTTTGAGCGATTTTCGTCGTAGTAGCACTTTAAGGATAACCTTTCTTCTCTTCACCCACAAATCTTGAACTTTCAGTTTAATGCCACTTCACAGGTTGAAAAAAGGCTTACGAAAAGAATCAGTTTCCCAACAAACTATCATATCTATAACTGCGTATTGTTCGAACCAGCAGTCATCTTATCAATCGAGTTGGTATATATATTCACCATATTACTTAATTGGTTTACTTTTCATACATAAAGAATTCAACCGATGCTTCAAGGTTCGAGTAATTTGAATCAGTGATCCTCTAAAAAAAACTACCTTGTAGTCGCGTTTTATCATTTGTGTGTGACTAGGAAATCGATGTGAGGAAAGTGTTGAATATTAGAAATTAGTAAAAATGCACAGGTGATTATTGAAAATCTCGCGCGCTGATTGGTCGAGAAACTCACAATATCACACGATGATCACCTCCAGCGATAATCCAAAATGGCGGCAAGCCGCTTTGTTGCTGTTACCGTAAAAAAATGTCTTTTATCTCCTTTTTTTTCTTTTCTTTCTTTTTTCTTTTGTTTTCTTTTGTTTTTTTGTTGTTTTTTTTGAAAGAATCACCTTTGTATTTATACTAAAACAATTATTTGCCTCAGCCTCAGTGAATATCGATAATATTTACCTCGCCGCTTGAAGACTCGCGTCTCGGTAAATATTCCACGACATTCACTTCGCCTTCGGCGAATAATTGCAAAATAGTGAGAAAGAATAATCTTCTATCAATGAGCCTGCTGTCATCAAAAATAGCGGAATGTACGTCAATTAAGAGAGAAGACTATCAATGTTATGCAAACATAACGTACCACCGCTGAGGGTCTTTCGAATTGTCTCTGGTTTGCACCCCCCAAATTGACATAAATGACTTCGTCTTGCTCTGCCTGTGGCTCTCCATGATGTAGCGACTGGTATTGACGTGTCGTATTATCATAATACGTCTGACTACTGGTCATTTCCAATTCTTCGCCTGTTAAAAAAGGAACTAGCATAAACATATTTTTTCTAGCAAATGAATTTCAAGTATTCAGCGCTAGCAAGGTGAACCTGCGCAAGCCGGTTTTCATTTATCCCTATACGTTATCAGTTATAAAGTTCATCTGCTCTACGACTTAAGGAATTGCTTCTTTTGTGTGTGTGTTTATTTCGAATAAAAATATAAAATTAATGACGCCTTCTTCTTAACATATTCCTACAGTGTATATTAGTGACTTTATAGCCTTCATATTGGATGAACACTCCAGTTTCGAGTTCTCTATTGTACAGGGTTATCCTCGATTTCGTATGTTTTGTTTTTGAATATCCATATGTTGCAGCGTAGGTCCGTGGTATTTCAAAGTGTTTGTATTGTTGAACGCGTACACTCTTTACTTTATTGTTTGTGTTTGTGAATATTTGGTCACTGAAATAAGGCTAACCTTGTATATAGATAACTAGTTTGTAATCGGAACAAAGTGGTATTTGACTCATTCGAAGACGGTCCGATTTAACAAAGCTTTTTTTTTTTCTATTCAGCCATGAAACATACATAAATGTATTCATTTTCCGAAAATGCTTGCCAAGATTTTAACGGGAAACTTAAGTAAATAAATAAGTACCTTGATCATTTCCTTTTTTCTTCGATTTTCCTAGACGTTCGTTTTTCTTCCGTAGTCTTCTTCGCACCAAATGACCAAGTATGATAGCAATCAAGACTACAAGTGCAATCGAAAGAGCTATGACAACACCTTTCGAGACTTGAAAAAACTTGTTTCCTGTGGAAAGTTACCAAAATAAAGGACTCATTTGGCATTGTCATGCACGTCGACCTATAACACTGCTACACGGTATGACCAAAAATCAATTTTCCACATAAGTGAGAAGAACTATTCTGGACGCGACAAAATGAGTTGTAACTGGTGTGTTACTATTTTGCAATACAAATAGCCGTCATTTTGTTTGATTTAAACATCTCATAAAAATAATCCAATCATGTTTACAAACTGCATAACAAATTGAATAACAAGCAAAAAATATATAATTCACTGCTTACCTTTTCCCCGGGTTTTGTTGTAAATGCAACGAAGGACGAATCGCCATAAACTTTCCTCTATATCAAAAATGTTAAGAAAAATGCAATGAGGGATGTTGCAAGGCACTCTCTGATAAAAGCAACAGTCATTTAGATGTGTTTCGGCAGTGCAAATCTAACAGTGGCACAGTGGCGAGAAAGTTTGAATCAGTTACCAGGCTTTGAGTATTTGAAAAGGAATTCCCCTTCTTTTTATTTAATTTGTTGACCACGGTACCAACCACTTGTCGCCGGTGACTAATATGACGTCTGTCACAAAGAGGATTGCCATGCTAAGTTGAGTGGTTCGCCCATACTCCACTCCCCATGTCATATTATACTCGGTAGACCGTTTTCTCAAAGTAGCGTGCGCATCCAAATTGACGGACCACAAAAAAGAAAAACGCAAAAATCTGTAAAATTGAGAAGCCAGACTTATAGTTAAAGAGGAAAATAATCGATTTTATTTAATTTTTCGGAAAAAAAATCATAAAAATGCATGTTAATTCTCGTGTTCTGGTATCATGGCCCGTCAAGTTCCTTAAGTTTGGATGAGCACGCAACCTTGAGAAAACGGTCTGTTCTGACTGGAATATAAATTTACTTGCCCCATTACAATCTTTAGTTACGATTCGCATATGCACTTTATAAGCACACCCTGCTTCCAACGGTACATTATGATAACCACTATAAAGAAGACCATCGCCGACGGTAAAGTTGAGCGAACCATGATAATATTTGACCTCTGCGGTAACGTACATTGACGAACCGTTACTCGTTGCCATGGTTACACCGTGGACATAAGAAGGCAATCGTTTTTTTGTTTGATCAGTAGAAGAGAAGACATCCTTGTTCACTATTTTTTCACAAATGATTTGGTAGGCACTAGAAATCAATAAAGATATTTAATATTGTGATGGTAATGATGAAAAGGTAAATTATACACCGTGAAAAGATGAAAAAACTTACTGACGTTTCGGACGCTAGTCCTTCGTCGGAGTAAAAGAGAAAGAAGTCAAATATAATATTCTTAATATTGTGATGTAAAGGTTGCTTTTGCATCAGGTAATGCAACATTGACTCATGTCGTTCACACTAGCCTATTAGCGCAGAAGGAATGACTGAATCCTATCCCAGAATTCGAAATCATTGTGGTTGATACCATGTTATCAAAAAATAGGTGACGTCATCATTGTATCCAGGCCTTCCGAGAGTAAAAGCAAGATGGCGTACTTTAGAGCGTAGTTTCTCGTGTTCAATTAGCGAATACTCTAGAAACTCACTGTGTTTCTAAAATGGATATAATTCTATGATTTAAAAAAATTTCTACAGTAAATCTGCCACCACTGCAGTTTCTCTGCCAAGTATTGTATACCAGATGAGACGTTGTATATATATATAGCTTGGACACCATCTTGAAACTTGGATCTTGCGTTAGATTCTGGGATAAACTTCATTCATTTGTACTTCCCAGCTTTTATTAGCCTTTTCGAGGTTAAGGAAAAACCAGGTCCAGAGGTCCAGCTGTTTTGAGGATATATATTTCCAAGATAGCGTCTATTTCGTCGAATAAATCCTGCACTACACACTGCTGCTAATAGCTAAATCTGCAAAATCTACGATTTTATTTTCATGGGAATGATCACCGTCTTGATCTTACCTGTCTAAGACTTTTTCCATTGGATTCGATTTTTCAATCATAAGAAAAGCTTTTGATTCGGTTAGCAGTAACGCGTTTAAATGAAACTTAGGAACACTGGCTACAAATAAAAACATATATAAAAATATATTACCATTTTTGGGAAGCACTATATGCTTATTAGGGGGCGGGCGGAGGGTGGAAAGAAGGAGAGAGAATTGCCTCCTCCTATTTTTCTAAATTACACTTCCTTACACAATTGAAACAAGTTAACGCACCCAATTGGCAATCGACTCCAGCATCGTCGTCATGGTTACACGTTGTTTGTCCCCATCCTGGATGACGACAGTCAACAATTGAGTTCTCTGTTCCATTACACTCTAGGTTACTCAACCAGATAGTACCATTTCCAGGTCTGAAGGTGGACTTTGAATACACTTTACTTGCCCCGGGGTAGCCGATCATACGACAAATCACTATAGTATCGTTGATGTCCAGTCCCCTGTTACATATTGTACCCCATACGTTACCATAGCGAACAGCAACACGGCCAGAGTTGGGTGAATTTCCGTCTTCCAAACGAATGTCTATTGGTGAAGAACCTGAGGGCAAAAATGTAGATTATTAAGAATATATATTGGTTAGTGCGCAGCTTTCGAAGCTAGAGGTCAATGACGGTTCACTCCTAAGGATTTCTACGTCTCTTGCGACTTCTCTCTAATCTTTATAGTTTTGTTTTTGCACTGATGAAGAGAAGGGGTAAAGTGCGCACCTGCAGTTCCCTGGAAGACCAGCTACTAGCTGAAGGAACAATGATGTTAAACAATATATTTACATTTCATTCTGTGTAATGTCATTACTTCCAATTGTTTGCATACTACTTTGCATACAAAATTATTAAACATACCATTTAGATGTTGACATAATACAGCAGATCTAAATCTGGGATTGCATTCATTGTTAGTCCATCCACGGTGATAACATTCACTGATTGTTGCTTCCATTCCGTTACACTCCACGCCACCCAACACGCTTCCTTTTATGTGACCATCTTTGTACCGTTTGATTCCTGCCAAAGCTGCCTGGTAACCAAGCATTCTACAGACCACGTGGGCGTCTAAGATATCCCAGGTATCATCACAGACTGACATCCAGGTCCATTGGTATTTGACTTCTACAGTTCCGAAGAAGGGGAGAGGACCAGTCAGACGAGCTTCCACAAATTGTTCCTCTGAAATTATAGAAAACCGTGCGAAAAGAGAAAAACAATATGCAGCTGCATAAACAATATCTTTTTTTCTGAAACTTTGTTGTACAATTACTTTTAGTTTGGGTTATCAAGGCAAGACTTGCAAAATTGCGAGTGAGAGAAAGAGCGCGATCCTGATTAAGCTATGTTTCCAATCCGGCCAACTCATGAAAGTCCCCTTTGCCTTCAAGGAATTTTGTACTCCTTCGTAACCTTCGACACCATATGCTTCCAAAACCACATTTTTTAAAAGTAAACTGTACTGTTTGTAAGGAATTGCCAAATAATAGTCTTCATTCTTCTTTTCAGATTCGATAGACTTCTTTAGCTTGGGGGCTATGTTTTTTTTTATATTTCAGACGGCACGTGTCATTCCCTAGAGAAGTAATTATCTGCTTAATGGTTGTGCATGAAGATAAAAATATGATTATAAGTGAAACAAAGAATCTTGTTCTCAAGAGAATGAAAAGTGGTCTGGCATGGCAAAACATTACGCAAAAATGAATGGATAAATCAAGCAATGAATGAATCAAAAAGAAGCAATAGCAGTAGTGTATAGCAATGTCCGAGTGGACCAATACCACTTATTTATGGATTAAGTGCAATCACTCTAACTTAGAACTATCAACAAAACCAACATTTTCCTACCTTTAGGGAGGTTTTCACATACTAGGCCCGCATCTTCGTTATGGTTACAAGACTCGCGACCCAAACCGTTATGTGCACAATGCGCGATACTGGATTCGTTTCCACTGCATCGCACGTTATCTAACAATATAGGTCCACTACTACCACGGCTTCCTTTGTATTTAGCATCTCCGGCCCAGGATGCTTTACTGTAATTTAACATGTGACACACCACATAAGCATCTGCTAGACCCCAACTATGGTGACAAATTGCGCCCCAGACTCCATAATATCGAACTTCTACTCGGCCTTGATTAGGAGTGTACCCAGGTACCAATCGAACAGCTACGTTAGGGTTTTTATCTATGTTAAAGCAGAGTATTCAGTACAGTTTATATAGATTATTATACGTTACTTGATGTGCAATGTAACTAGATATTATTGATTCTTTTATGTACAGTGTGAGTCTTGAGTATTTTGGCGAGACGCTGACCGCCTTGAATTCGTTAACATGATTGTAGAGCGTGCTTGCTTGATCCAATTCTCGTACACACTCATAATTGCACCATTGAAAGCCCGTTTTTTTGCATTCGGATAGCGCACTTGTCTTTTTGAATTGTTGCATATAATACTCCCATACATCAAGTGTGGCTTAGGCTAGGTATCTGCTAGCAACGCACAATTACTGTAGTAGTAGTTGAATCTGTGAACAATTCCCCACAAGAGAAATATTTTGAGGTTAAGTAAGATGGTCAGTTTACCGTCATTTCCAAGACATATTACACCTGCATCGAAGCTATGATCACAAGTTCCCCATCCATTCCATCCAGCATGGTAACACATGTCTATTGATTTCTCTTTACCGGTACATCCCACATCGTGTAGCCATACTTTACCACTTCCTCCTCCAAACCTCCTGATAGCAGCCAATGCTCGGGTGTAGTTCAGCATACGACACACAACATGAGCATCATTGATATCCCAGTTACCGAGACAAATTGTTCCCCATATGTTGTTAAACTTAACCTCTACCCGACCAACATATGGGGAGGGCCCTCCTGCTAAACGAACTTGCACGACACCTGAAATTTCGAGGAAAATACATTAAATATCTCAGGATGCACTTGTCCTCTAAACGCGAAAAGGTAGATTTACAAGTGGAATCGTACAGTTCTAAAAATGTGTCAAAAGAATAAATTCTATTGCACGGCCATTTGAAACAAGATTTGGGCTGAGCAAAGTCAGGAATTTAGCGTGTTAGGTTTTGCTGAGTGAGGAACACCAGAAAAATCAAATAAAACCCTAGAAGCAAGAAGAGATAGCGCTACCCTTGACTCTCCAGTCGTATTTTAATATTTTATCCCATAGAAACGTTCTGCGTATGATAAGGGAAAAAAATGAAGAAAGACTTCTATATATTGCCAAAAAATTGAAACCTAAACTCTATTTTCCTATGTTTTGATTGGCTATGTTTCCTATGGTATAAGAATAAAATGAAATAATATTTATAAAAATGACAAAAGTGCTTGAATTTATCAGCCATTTCGAGGTTAAGTAAAGGACTGGGTCGAGTTGGTAATACTTTGCATTGTGTGGCTGATTTATAGGAGACAAAATAGACGCCATCTTTGAAATATGTCTCCTAAATTAGTATCTTTTGCAATTCACTGCAGTACAAACTCGACATAGTTTTTTCCGCAACCTATACTTTTTAAGAACTTATCCTCTTCCTTTTTCGGTATTTGTGGCTTTGAAATAAATTGCACAACTTTTCCTTTTCTTCTTTTATGACTGATTTGCGGTAGGGCTAAATATCTTCAAGAATATTTCTAGCAAAAAGAGAGGCGTTATTCTTCATTCGTGGTAGTAAACTCGAGTGATTTCAAAATATGATAATTTCATTAAGAATCAACTGAACAAGAAAATGTATCTTTAATATTGAAAACCAACCTGGATATTGATGACAAACTACTGCAGCATCATTACTATGACTACATGATCTTGTCTGCCCCAATCCACTATGAGTACAGTTAAGGATATCTTTCTCGTCTCCCTTACATCCAAGTCTCGTAAGCCATACTGGACCTGTCCCTCCACCCACTGTGTAGACTCTCATGGCTCCCTTGTAGTTCAGCATACGACAAACTACATTAGCATCACGTATGTCCCAATAAGAATTGCAGACTGTGCCCCACACTCCGTACTGCTGGATTTCGACGCGTCCTTCCATACTTGATGACCCACCTTGGAGACGTATGGTCGTTGTCGAGGATCCTACTCAATGATAAGCAACATAATATCTTGTCTGTTTATGGGCAACATAAATGACATACTCGTATTATCAATATAAAACAAAAACTGGGAGAACAAAGGGCAAGTAACAAGAGAAAAGTGCATCCATGGCCAAATTCAAAGCTAAAAAAGTAATTCGTGGATATTTTTAGCACCGTGTTGTCAATTTTGATTATTTGCTTTACAGTTAATACTTATTAATACTTTCATACACACACAGTTTAATGCCGAGCAATTTAAAAGGGGGCTTATTACATACCACTTGGCTTGCAGACGATCCAGGCATCCGTTTTACTTGCGCACAAGCTGATGCCAGCAAAGTAGTATCCGCAGGCCCGCATTGATCTTTCACTGCCACTACAGTGCATTACTGGTGTGAATCTAACCATTCCACTCTCTTTCTTATAGACCGCTAGCGCTTGACTGTATCCTGCTGTTCGACAAACTACATGTGCGTCTCGTAAGTCACAGTTTTCTGTGCAAATACTGCCCACTGTGCTGTAGTAACTCACTTGTAGTCGCCCAACATGAACATTTGGCCTATTTCTTTCAGAAAGACTAAAACGGACATTTGAAGACCCTATCAATGGTATATGCAACAAAGAAATATGTTTTAATAACTGACAATTACAAACTTCGCTAAAACCCTAAATGGCTTTTTAAAGTAATAAAAGTATTATCAAGTTGCTGCACTAAGAACTACCCGACTTGGACTACTCCATGGTTCAAGATCATTTCTTACATCAATTGTTTTGAAAATGACCAGAATGTATAGATCGAGATCGCCATTGGTATACACGAAGAGTCAAGGCAGCCATTGAGATCCGACTCCACCTTTATTACATCAATGGGACAGTTGTATAGAAATCCCTGAAGCGTGGATACTGACAATGAGAAAACACCCTGAGCCGAGTCGCAACAATCAAACAGCAAATTTCAGCACTAACGAACCAGCCAATCACAGCAACAATGATCCGATGAGCGGTATATTACAGACACAGTGTACATTATAGCCTGAACACTAGCAGTTTGCAGTGGAGACGTAGCGGTTCCTTTTACAAATGACTCTCAATCGTGAGACAATTGAATAAGTACTATTTATTAATGTCTTTCTTATTGTTCATTAGCATGTAATGAACTTACTCCTATTCATATTCTCCAATGATATAATATATAATAATATATAAAAATACAAATATATAATATATAATTAGCAGCGTGCTTAAATTCATGCGAAAACCTTGTCACCTTTGGATGTTGGCTGATATACTCAAATAAACCAAGCTAGCCCAAATATTTTTGCAATAATAATAATAAATATGTTCTTATATAGCGCATTATAGATTCTCAATGCGCTTTACAAAATGTCAGCCAAGATGGCTGCTACAGAGATCTCTTCCACCCCAAGAGTATTGACAGTGTAAAAGATGCACTGATGATTTTTGAGTAAAGAATCAGCCCAATAAAACAGAAACCTAAATCCCATCATCCTTTTTACCTGAGATACAAAATACACCAGCTCTCCGGTTGTTTGGACAACTGCCAGCTCCTTGTCCCCACTTTGGACTGTTGCAGTTTTCGATAGAAGACTCACGCCCACTGCATCTGACATCAGAAAGCCAAACTAAACCAGAACTTTGATATCCTCGGATACCAAAGGCTGCACCTCGGCTGTAGCCCAACATCCTGCATACGACATTAGCATCTTGTCTATCCCAGTTGGTGTCACAGATGGATCTCCATATACCGTAATAACGTACTTCGAATTCAACACGACCAAAGTGAGATTCGCTACCTTTAACCAATCGAACGCTCACATCAGGGGAACCTGGACATTGGTAATATTAATCTTTCATCAGTATAATATGTTATGCATGCGCATTAGTAGATTGAGTAGTAGTTCGTGGTTTCTCGTGTTTCTAAAGTGGCTGCAGCTTTGACTTTACCAAAAGTGTCAACAGGCTAAAGAAAACTGTAAACTTCGATCATTCTGTGTATGAGAATATATATGAACCTATATTTTTGTACTGAAGTTGTAATGTATCAAATTGAGCTGATCCCCGCATCATTCTATTAAAAAGCGCACACAGTGATCAGCAACATATATCTTTTAGATATTTTATTTTAAAATGTCCCTAGAGATGACAAAAGAATAAATAACACACTTGACAACAAACGAAAGTAAGAAACTGAAGGTGGGTTTTTCTTGTCGGCGTATCCTTGAAACAGTCGATTTTATCATGCAAACTTCAGACGATCTATGAAACACCGACTTACCAGATTGACAGACGATGCCAACATCTTTAGTGTGATCACAATCATGGACACCCCAATCTGCGTGACTACAGTTATCCAACGAGTCCTCAGACCCAGTACATCCAACATTTACCAGCCAGATCTGGCCGCTTCCTTCTCCCATGGACATGAACTTCACACCACTCGAGTAGCCAAGCTGTTTGCAAGCAACATTAGTGTCTGCAATTTCCCAACCGTCAGAACATATTGTTCCCCATTTGCCATTATGTAAGATTTGTAGAATACCGGAAGGAGATGATCTAGTGCTGCCACCGATGAGCCTTAAATTAGATGCTGATCCTATAACCAACACAAAATATCAGGTCGCTTTCAAATGTTATTTACCCCTTATTTTGAATTTTTTTTTTGCTAAATCTGTTAACGAAAGCACTTAGAAAAGAAGGAATACAAACATTAGATATATCATGCATATAACCAGACTTGAATTATTCGTAATATTTATAAATAACGAGGTATTTGTTGTATATCAGATGCCAAATAAACTAATTACTTTCTTATTACTAGACCATACTAAAAAAATCCAAAACCACATGTGTGGTCCAACACAAACAACGAGGTCTCGTGTTATGATATTCGTACTATTGCTCTTCACTTTCTCCTCCCGGAATAATACTAGACGACCCGGAATAACACTATTCGATCATTGACCATAATAACGCGAATCCAATTGCTGAATTGAGGGAATTAGTCAAATTACTGAAGCAAATTTCTTTTACGGAAACATTCGCTTTCTAATTACAATTTTACTGTTTTGTTAGCTACAAATATTCAATGTAATTCAAAAGAAAAGTTCGTTTATAAAATTTCTATTCACCGGAAGTTGCCTTTTTGAATTACAACTACGCAGTCAAAAATGGCTTTCTTGGGTTCTTTGAAAAGATTTCGTGCCCGTCATATTTAACTTGCACAAAAAAGAGATTTCTTTCAGCTTTTTACCCTCGATAACGATAGTGCGCTAACAAAAAACCATACTGATGGTACATTTCTTTAGACGACCCAAAATAATTAAAACAGAAACAGTATATCAACATTACTTACCATTTTTGAGTACAGAACCAAAGAACCAGACGAGGAAGACACGAAGTCGTGCTTCCATTTCTGAGTCGTGTTGATGGCTTCTGGTTATTGATATTTCTAGATGAATTTTTGTTTTAAATTTCCAAAATTGCGCGCCGTGTTTTAATGTTTAGATCACACATGAACTAACATATGGTTTAAAATATAATATTTCTACATCTTCTGCACTTCATCTGGTTTCGAATCCTTGCGGTTCAGCGTGGCAAGCGATGTGTGATGTTTGGTGAAGTTAAGTTAATACCATAGAGATTGCGTATGCCCATTTTAGGCACCCCATCCGTACAATTACTGCCCTTTATCTCCTCTGAAGAAACATTTTGAAAACCCAAAGGAAGAACTGAGAATACGTATAAATAGAATGAGATATAAGTAAAGTTATGACAAAACGTTGAGATAATACTCTTATTTTCGAAATACTTAAACGAACCAACGTTTAAGCCAAAAAAAGAGAAAAGGTTTAGACATGTGGTTGCACTAGTTTTTGGCAAAAGGTGTTTGAAAGCTAATAAGGAACGAAACAGAAACAGGTAGCCGTGTCTTTGCATCCAAGCGAGACGAACGGTGAGCTTGCAATGACAGAGACCTTTTTAACACCTTGAACAATGTCTCTATCATTACAAGCTCGCCGTTCATCTCGCTTCTACTCAAAGACATGGCTACCTTTCAAGATTTCGCAAAGAAATGTAAAGGGGACTATGTGACTGCGACTATTCTTGGTTTTCACCTACGTCATCATGAATTTCAAAAGCGTAAATTCGCATCATAATGAAATAAAAGTTTCATAATGTTGTAAAGCGGTCAAAACTACATATTCTGGCCAAATTTCGAGGCTGTAAAGCATTTCGTTGCGGAACTATAGGCGAGTAAATATGACGCAATTTTTGGTTAAAATGTATGGAGCGGCCATCTTGGTGTTCCAAGTTGGTACACCATCAGGGCGGACGAAATTTCAAAGGCTTAAGATGATGGAATTCTTAATATTTTTGACTATATTTCAGTTAAATATACCTTAAATAGATCTTTAAAACGTGTCCAAGGGAAAATCTCTTAACTAGAGTAAATTATTTTACTATTTTTATCGCTATTTAGGTAGACGTGACGGCATCCTTGAACTCGGTACGTGCAATATGTAAGTAAGCGTGTTGCTTCCATCCTACATGCACGCTCAGCACCATTAAGGCATGGCTCTTTTGAGGAAGTGATGGAAAATCAGTTATTCATTCATATCTTTGACAGTTTACTATGAATCTTTCCCAATTTTGGCTCGTAGTAGTAATTCTTCAAGGCAAGCAATTACCGCATATCTGTTACCATGGAAACCAGGTCACGTGACCACAAGGCCGCCATCTTGGATTTTTAAAATAAATCGTTTGTAATCGTATTGAAACTACTTCAAAAGTCCTGAACATCCATATTCCTTTTGATATTTGCAATACCTATATGGATCTAATTGGATATCTTGGAAATTATATTAAGTTTAATTTTTAGAATATTTTTAATTTTTTGGAAAAAATAGAAAATATTCTAAAAATTAAACTTAAAATAATTTCCAAGATATCCAATTAGAACCATATAGGCACTGTAAATATGAATAGTAATCTGCATTTTCATGACTTTTAAAGATGTTTCGGTACGTTTACAAACGGCTTGTTTAAAAATCCAAGATGGCGGCCTTGTGGTCACGTGACTTAGTTTCTATGGTAACCAAGGCTCTAAGGTTTCTTCTTTTCACAAAAGACATTAACTTGCCAAGTTTGGGGAAGATTCGTAGAAAACTGGCTATGATATAGCTAATCAGCTTTTCATCTGAGAGCCATGCCTTAATGATGCTGAGCGTCGAGGATTTTTCTCTGGGCTCACCGGTTTTCCTTAGTTCACAAAAATCAACTTGTAAATTCTGATTCCATCAAGAAACGAGGTAGTCTTCTCCGCGACTGTCATTAGTTTTGGTCCCAGATCCTCACGGGTCTTCTCCGCTAACAGCACTACACTTCCTTTCCACAGGGTTGAGCACTTAGAGGTGATCAGGCTTCCATTTTCTGGAAACCCTGAGTTTGACCACTGGCTATAGTAATTAAATCGTTAATAAAGCTACTATTTTATGTTGGAAACCCTGACCCGTTGCCCTTTTATTATTTGAAGCCTGAATATGGAATACATAATATTCGCGGTATTCAGTGATGATTTAAAACTGGGTAGCATTTATTTGAACTTCTTTTTCATCGATTCTTTGATTATCATTTTATGCTAATTAAAGGCTACAAGCGAATCTCATGCTTCATAGTGTTCGAGGAGCTGGCTTGTCCGGAATATACGCGGATCGCCAAAGGCCAGCATTGACGCATCTGCTGTCGCTTTCCCATTGTGAACGGCATGTAGAAAATCTTCACTAATACGTTCACTGTTGGCTGTCATCCCCTGGACTAATGGAGCTAATTTCCAGTTAACCCAACGAGTGGACTGAAGAGGAATGACGGTGGTTGGGTCAAAAAAAGGCCAAACTCCCAAGTTGTAAAATTCAGACTGGCCTGGGAAAAATGGAAGAGAACAAAATCAACAACTTGGGAACAATCGAAAGCGAAACGGGCCGGGTTGTTTAAAGCTGGATTAGCGCAAATCCAGGATTAACTCTATAGGTCTTATTAAGAGTTAACCCAGGAATAACACTAATCGGGCTTTGAACAACTGGAGATGACAGCTATGAGCGTCGGTAATCCGGCTAGGGCGAAGAAACCCTTTCAGAACTGTCAACCCTAAGGAAGGGATAGAATGCCAGAAAATGAAGCAAACAACAAGATTGCACAAAAAAACAAGAGATCGAAATCTTGAGGAGCTTTGAGAGCCAAACAATCTTTGCGAGGAGAGATACCACCGTGGTCTGATTTTGCCGGGTCTTCCAAAATTTTAAGGCGTGCCTTCAATGGCAATGCTGTGAGATCTTCAGACTTCTATACTCAAATAGCGAGACAAAACTGCTAATTCGCAAAAATGCATCACATATATACTCAAAGAGCGACACAAAACTGTTAACTCGCAAAAATGTATCACTTTTATATTCAAAGAGCGAGACAAAACTGTTAACTCGCAAAAAATGCATCACATATATACTCAAATAGCGAGACAAAACTGTTTACTCGCAAAACTGTAAAACATATAGAAAAGACTCAAATAGCGTGACAATACAGAGGAACTCGGAAACATAGGACAGAACATTGAATTATAATGAACGCACAAATTAAACGTATATAAAGGTGTGAAATAGTTCACACTCGCTATGCAAATGAGTAGATGAACCGCACCCTTTGAAATAACACGAGATATTTTAGAAGCCTAACACAATGACGTGAGTAAAAGCACATTGAAAAACAACAAAGCAGTAGAAAATGGGCTAAAATAAGATACGTTTTATTTTGTTTTACTTTAAAATAGAACCAAAATAGTTGCCATAAAGAAGGTCAAGCGAAAACTCGCTTAAAACTTAGCAAACGCCAAAGATGAACGTGTATAAAGAGGCTGGACTAACGTAAAAGCAAAATGAAAATGACAACAACAAAATACCTCGAGAGCTGGAGGATGAAAAACCACATTTTGTTGGCCTGCTAGTTGAGGCTGTTGGCCTGCTTGGTAAACCATGGTTGGCCTGCTTGAACGGGTAAACCTTGTTGGCCTGCTTGAACGGGTAAACCTTGTTGGTCTGCTTGAACGGGTAAACCTTGTTGGTCTGCTTGAACGGGCAAACCTTGTTGGCCTACTTGAGACTGTTGTTTGATTTGGCGTTGGGACATTTTTGGCCGAAAGTTATGTCGGCCGCGAAGGAGACTAGAAACGAGGGCCACATGTTTGTTTGCCATTGGGTATATCAAGTGTTACCTTCGTAAATCAAAGACGATTTCTTTATTTCGTTATTTCTTTATTTTTATTTGGTTCAGGGCTCTGAAGAATATTGTTTATTGCTACCTGACTTTGAATACCTAAAAGGGATGTTTAATAAATTTCTAACCTGCATGGTTTTAAGAAAGGTCATCAAAAATCGTGATCATAAAATAGAGACGATATAACGTGCGCTCTGATTGGTTATTTAACGCGCATGAGCGTGCATCCTAAAATCGATGGTGCACGCTGACGTAATTGAGTAGCGCGCACGATGTAATTGAGATTTCGTTAAGAAAAGTTTTGAATTGTTCTCGATTAACAATTATTTGTTCACGCTTTAGCTATGTTATAAAAGTATGGGTCATTGATTAGCGTGCTTCCATTTAGTTTTGGGTGCACTTGTACGGTTCTCTTACTCTTCCTTCGTGCTTAGGAGCCTCCCGCGTGCACCCAAAACTGGATGGAAGCACGCAAATCAATGAACATTTTTTCTAATCCTCTGCTGGTTAGCTGAATTCATCCAAAATCCATAGTCGTCTGCTCTGTTTACGGTATCGAGGCTTGACTACAATTTTTCTTTTTACAGAAGTTTGAATTTTACTTGAACTTAAGAAGGGGCGTAGCTCTCTTTACGTCTTCAACGTTTTCATACAACCCCTCTTCCTTTTTGCTGGTCGATGTGTTTCCTCCCTTGAAGAAAAAGAAATTGTCAAAAATCGTTATCAAATCCTTGCTTTCATGCCAACCATATTTTTTTAAGAACTTTCTAAAAAAGTTTTTTTCTCTGTTTCATTTTGCGATCTTTTAGTCTTAGTTATGTCTTTGTCATGTAAATCGGACTATAAACCATCAATTGCTTACTATCAATCACGTGACTTTTTTGGAGTTGACTGGGGGGCAAACAAGCGGTTGACTAGGGGGCAACTAGCGGATGCTGAGTCAAAACATATCAGTCCTAATAAACCAGAAAACAAGAGATCAAAACAATCTCCAGGATTCTACAAGCCATCGAAAAAGAGCTATTACCGGAAGTGACGTCTATTGATAGCAATCTATAAAGAAACTGAAAAACGTATCTGTATATATGCAATTATTAAACCGTAATAATGTGATTCACTTAATGTCTCAGGTCTTGAGGACAATATTAAGTTTCGTTTTCCCGAGATTTTCGGTGTTTTCCGAGGCAAAGCGAATATACATTTAAATTAAGTTAGTGACACGTGGTCATCTATTAACCAGTGAGAGGGTTCGTAATATCGACAAAATGCGAAGATGACCAATAGTGACGATGAACAGCATAAGAATGATGGTCATAATAGGCCCTTTACAGTTAACGGTCACGTGTCTGCACTGGTGAGCAAAATGTTTTATTTCATTTTGAATTGGTGATTCTTTTTAGCTACTTGTAAAGAACTGATCGAATCAAACGATGTGCAACCAGTGTGTTACGAAACGCAGTTTTATTACGATCTCTCGAAACAGACTGTAGAAAGTTTGTTTGCTCACCAGTATATTTCACCCGTCGGAATCAATATGTTCATTCATTTGCTCGCAGTGAATTAATCAGCACGTGATTACTGAGCTACAAAGGGCCTATTATGATAAATAATTATGACGATAATGATATATCATAATTACTAAGCTTTTAAAATCTAAACTATATACATACCACTGATGTTCCGCTCGACATTTGACATTGTTTTGGCTCACTATCAGACACATTGGCGTAATGGCTCTCTTCTATTTGAGGCGGAGACAGGTGAAGAAGAGTCTGGTAAATGCCTTCTGTATTGCCATACATTGGAGAATGAACACTGCTCATCTCAATCGCTAAGAAAATAATCATTATTAATTACTATAATTATTAATATTATTTTCTACATGGTGGATGCCCGGTTTAGTCTTAATGATATTAATATATTTTTTTATTAAGTAGTATCAATTTTAAGAAAAATAATATTAAAATGATAGATATAAAGTACCTTATTTTTGGGTACATGCTAATTTATTGTAACAGCTAAGGGCTGATTTAGACAATTAGTCATCATTCTGAACATTACCTTCATTGCCTTGTGACTTCACTTTGTTATCAACCCTTTCATTCCTTCGTCTCCGGAGCAAATTCGAACATCCAATCAAAAGCACAATACAAATCACTAATGCAACGGAAAGAACTATGACTATACTGCCTGAAGCTTGGAATATCTTGCTGCCACTGACCCCTGTTGGTGGGACACGTTTAAATGTGTCAAAATAAAGAGAATTTTTTATTGATTTATGGAATATAAAACGCGCGCGCATCTTTGGCTGTTGTCAAAAGATTTCAAGAGTGTACTTTTGTGTGGCAAGATACTGTATTAAACGAGAACGTGAAAGTTTTGGCATTTCGTGCTCCATTTGTCAGGACTGTCTTAAAGTAAAATTTACATAATTTTACAAAAGCATGAAGAAGTTTCGACTAATCTGCATACGCCGTTAGAGGATGTGCAGACAATTTTACACTCGTGTCAACACGCTGGTAAAGCTAGAGCACTAGAGAAGCAAGCATATAGGAACAGAGGTATGAGGCTTGCCAACGGTTTCTCTTTATTTTGTGCGAGAGCGTGACTCTATCCAATATAAACACAATAGCTAGCCAATTAGCACGCGTTATACCTCAAATATTATGTAATATGCACTAATAAGGATACTTAATGGACTTGACAAGGCACTTAAACACGTGATTTAAATGGGGGAAATTTTACACCAAGCCATAGCCTGCGTCACATCCGGAATTTTCTTCGTAAATTCGTATTGACGAAGAACATTCCGGATGTGACGCAGGCTAACCAAGCTACTCCTTTCAATAATTTTGGCATTTCATAACGCATGTGCTTACCTTTCCCAATACTTGATTTAGTTTTAAAAGCCACAAACGATGAATCCCCGTACACTTTTCTCTGTAGATTTATACGTTTACTCTATCAATTTTTAATGGTCAATTGTGGACTCATCACAAGTGACCATTACAAACTGACTTGAAATGAAACTATCCCCTAAGCTGATGTATGTCGAGACAAGTGTCTATCTCACAGAATTCAAAATTAACACGAGTTTGTTTGAAGGGAAAGAAAATCAAAGACAGAACACGGTGAAAAGTCATCAGAAAAAAAAAAAACCTCTACGCACGTTCAGGGATCCTAGAGGATAAACGACCATTCTCGACTTTCACATCCCCATAATGCCTTGCGTTTTTGGGGGGTCACCAATCAAAAAACCTTCCCAAATTGAAAATTTTCTTAATTGAATTTATACTATACCTGCTTTTATCTGTACAATACTGATTATCAGTTTATTCCAAGTTATTTTTGCGTGTACAGATCATAAAGAGTTTTGGTCTTACAGAAAATGTATGAACTTACGAAAAAATGTTTAAAATTTACCTTAAACGTCTTCATGCTTCTATCGTTTTCTGTTTTTTACTTCTTCATTTTATCTTTGGATACTTAACAAGGTATTTTCAACATTGCCTGATCAGCCTTCAGCAAAATAAGTGGGTTTTTACCCTCTGGCTACCCCCTAAAGACGCAAAGGATTATGGGGATGTGAAAGTCGAGAATTGATTGAGGTTTTGCACCATCACGTGCAGGCACCCGTATATAGTTTGGGCTGCCTATGGTTAGATGACAGAAGAGCAAGAATCCCTTAGCTCTTGGAAATTTAATTCTTTCTCATGTAAAACGATTGTATTTTTCCTGCCAAGGTTAGATCAGGTGATGGTTCAAAACCTCTATTCCCTAAAAATTTCAATCCTGAAATCATTCGTATCACTCACCCCAGTTGTTGTCCTGGTGACGATTCTCAGGTACACTTTGTATACACACCCTATTTCCAATGGCGCATTGTAATAACCATTATACTCAAGTCCATCACCGACAGTAAAATTAAATGACGATGCATAATATTCAACCTCAGCCGTAACGTAGAAGGCAGAACCATTATTGGTTGCCGTGGTAAAATGTTCTATCATAGCTGGCAACATTTGCTGTGGCTGATCCATGGAACTGAAAATGACATTCTGGTCTACCTTTACCACGACTATCTGATAAGAACTAAAAGGAAAATAAATTGTATTTAAACAAAATAAGAAATTTCAGGGTTAATTTTTTTTACGAACCAAAGACCATAATCTGGATCCTGAAAATTATTTAATGGAATATGATGTCACTGTGTGAAAGACAAAAAAGTAATAAATTAGAATCGCATATCGCCTTGCAATTGATATTACCTGTTTAATGCTTCGTCGATGGCACCCGTTGCTTCAATCATAAGAAAGGCTGTCGATTCTGTTACTGCATTGGAATTATTTATTTGAAATCGAGGAATACCAGCTGCCAAGGAGATAAGCATCCCGTTAATTAATATATCGGTATTGTTATAAGTAGCGTCATAAGTAAGTCCCTGTTTACGTGGGAGTAGAATTGTCCTCGAACTAATTTCTTCCTTGCAGGAGAATCAACCTACCGGCTATATATTCATATTGTTTTCTGTTTATATACGCATTGGCAGGCTTCTTTATGGTACTACAATATATATTTCCTAACAGTAGGATCTTCCTGTCTCGCAGATAGGAAGATCATAGCACCATGGGTAAAGTTAACGCTTCTTTCTCAGCTGGTAGAGCATCGGTAGTACAATTCCGAAGGTCGTGGGTTCGATTCCCAGCGAGGTCGGAAATTAATTTTTCCGAATTTAATTCCAAGGGCTTTCGCCCGGAATAACCTCGTTCCCAAGCACTACAACTTATCTATATTTCTATAGCTTCTTTCTTCGTGTAAACTAATCGCATCACAACTCTCTTTTCACGTGAACTGAACCATAGTTAATGGTTCAAAACAAAAGTGAATTCGCTTAAAAAATACAAGTTAAAGCTTATGCAAATGAACATGATTTTATATTCTAATTATAAAACTATTCACTTTCACTTGTATTGAGTCTTCCTCGTTTTCCAGTGGGTTTGTTAAAGACTAAAATGACATTTGCCCCTAAGACATCCCACTATAGTATTTCTCTGGAATAAAAAGATGAATATCTTTCCTCCCACTATAGTATTTCCCTGGAATAAAATGATGAATATTAAAAAAAAGATTTATCAAGATGATATAACACTAAGATAAGCTATATTTTTGTGTAGTGGTGTTTTACTTAAGCTACTCAGTGATTTATTTTACTTTTATAAAAGAAAGTGCGATATACAGAATATAGGTGTGTCTTTTACCCTTTTCACAAACGACTTCTGCATCGTCGTCATGACTACATATTGTTTGTCCCCATCCTGGATGACGACAGTCAATAATCGAGTCCTCTGTTCCATTACAATCCAGGTTACTCAACCAGATAGTACCATTTCCAGGTCTGAAAGTGGACTTTGGATACACCTTACTTGTCCCGGGGTAGCCGAGCATACGACAAATCACTTTAGCATCGTTGATGTCTAGTCCCCTGTTACATATGGTACCCCATACGTTACCATAGCGAACAGCAACACGGCCAATGTTGGGTAAATTTCCGTCTTCCAGACGAATGTCTATTGGTAAAGAGCCTAAGGTAAAAAAAAAAATACAGATTATAAAGAAAACAAGTGCAATACCGTATAACAAGTGCAATACCGTAGCCTTTTCCACATTACGATATAACTAAATAGCTGCCATTTGGGAAGACTTTCACTAATCTTTAAACAGTTGGATTCTTTTCCATTCTGATTTTTACTGTAGAGAACTCTATGTAGATGGTATAAGTAAAATATAAATCAAAAAGCACAAAGATGCACAAAGTGCAGTTGCAATGGCACTAACTAAATGAATATTTTGCGAGTACCTACGACTACAAATATGTAATAGGAAATGCTTCCAAAACATTATATAATGGGATCATGACCTGCCAGCTTTATGTTTCATTGCATTGGCTATAAGAACATCGAGTTATTGGCAGCAAAAGTGATTACACGAAAAAATTTGTTGAGCAGAATTGTTTACCCTCTGGATGCTGGCATAAGACAGCAGCAGTGAAATATCCAGTGCAAAGTTTATTGATCCACCCACGGTGATAACATTCACTTATTGATTTTTCTGCGCCATTACATTGGACTTGGCTCAACCACGGTCCTGCTCTTCCTCGCCTGTATCTTTTGACCGCTGCAAGTGCAGCTTGGTAACCAAGCATTCTACAGACCACGTGTGCATCTAGTATATCCCAGGTATCATCACAGACTGGTCTCCAGGTATTTTGGTATCTCACTTCCACTTCACCAGAAAGGTTTTGTACGGTTTTAACGAGACGGACTTCCACGGCTAATTCATCTGGAAGGGAAATGTTAGGCAGAATCGAGGATGTCAAACTTTTCATTTGTGCGCGCTGATCAACAGATCTAGACAACAGTCGTAATAGGAAAATCCGAAATACCGCTGTCAGTCAGAGCAAGTGAGGGTACCAGACAATTTTTTTTATTGACGCAGCCTATTGCGTGATTTCCCTTGTTCAACTGAAAATCAAAAATCATTTCTTGCATACTATTATCTATTCATTTTTCGGCGCGAGCTTTTCGTTTCAACCGATCTTCATCTGTATCGAAATTCGCCGTTGGTCAAAGCATACGAAGTTAAGATTATATACCCCCCAAAATATTTGTAATATATAATATTAGACTGCTAACCAGTCCTTTTTTCTCTCCTAACTTATATCAGTCGTCGTATTTTTCTCTAACTTTTCCTCTTTCTGCGTGCCGCATCAAACGTGTCCCCACTCCCTGTTAAACTGTTAACAGTCTGATAAAATGTCATAACAGCGCAACTAGAGAATTTAGTAATTTAGTAACGTTACACTATTAAGTACCTTTTGTCAAATTCCCACATCTGACGCCAATATCTGCATAATGTCCACAGTCGTGCTGACCCCAACTCCTATGTGAGCAATACTCCAATGACCTCTCGTAACCACGACACTTTACATCATCTAAAAGAATTGGACCATTTCCTCTAACATTTGCAGTTCCATATAACATTGCTTTGGTGTAGTTCAACATGCGACAGACCACATGAGCATTTGCCCAACCAAAGTTGTCTCTACAAACTGTACCCCAGACTCCGTAATATCGAACCTCTACTCGGCCTTGATTTGGAGTACTTCCATCCACCAGACGAACAGCTACATTTGGACCTTGAGCAGAATTTTGATAATCAAGTTAAGAAGTAATTCAAAGTTGTGTGATTTGTAGAATGTAGACCCTTTCAGAAAATTCAAATTGAAGGACAATAGATGGTTGTATTTTTTAACGTTTTCATCGTATTTGGTTGGATCCTCGTTCAACTGGATGCATATTTTATACGTGGAAGCTTTGGTTATTATTACACAACGAAAACACAGCTTTACATAAATTAAGCCTACTCACCAGTAGATGATCCATTACAATTAACCCCAACGTCAGCGTCATGACCACAACTGTAACTGTTCCAGCCTGAATGACTACATAGTTCTAAAGATTCCTCATTTCCAGCACAATGTACGTTTCTGAGCCAGATTTTGTCACGACCTCCTCCAAAATATCTGATACTAGCAATTGCTCTTTGATAGTTTAACATGCGACAGATAACAGTTGCCTCATGTATACCCCAATAACTACCGCAAATCGTTCCCCAAATATTATTAAACTTGACTTCAACCCGACCAATGTAAGGAGAACCTCCTCCAGCTAAACGAACTTGAATATCTAAAACGGAAATAAAACATCGTTGGTTGAAATATTTGTGCAAGCGTCTTACTGAATCATCGTATATTGATCCCAAATAGATCACCTTACGCAATAAATTATTTTTTTACGGAGAAAAAAATATGTCTTTGTAGAATTAGTTTATGTTGGGTATCTCCAAGTTTCTATGGGTTTTCTCCGGAATGTTCGGTTTCGATCCGTGGGTCGACCACGCTTCCCCTAAATTGATTCAGCCAAGAGAAATCCCTTACAGAAATGATGACTGAGCTAATGCTTGAATATGCCCGGGGTACCGTTAATCCTATACACAAACTTGGATATTGATGACAATATACTCCAGCATCGTTGCCATGACTACATGATCCTGTCTGTCCCAGTCCACTATGAGTACAGTTCAGTAGGTCTTTCTCGTCTCCCTTACATCCAAGTCTCGTAAGCCATACTGGACCTGTCCCTCCACCCGCTGTGTAAACTCTCATGGCGCCCTTGTAGTTCAGCATACGACACACTACATTAGCATCACGTATGTCCCAATGAGAATTGCAGACTGTGCCCCAGACTCCGTACTGCTGGATCTCGACGCGTCCTTCCATACTTGATGACCCACCTTGGAAACGTATTCTTGTTGTCCAAGATCCTAAAAAATGGTGTAGAATTAAATACATATTCTAGCTCTTCTTGTATAAAATGAGATTGTATCTTCTGTGTACATCGGTCCTTGCCGAGGTAAGAGCGTAGTTCAGTAGTGAGGGAGGGGGGATCCAAATGGCAATTTAGCTGCAGAAAATTTAAAAACCGTTGACAGTCATCTGAGGTTTAGACGGAGTGGTTGCTTCAAATTTTTTTCCATACTCCAAAAAGGAATTATAAAAATATTGGTCAAAAGTGCTTTGTGCTAAGGCGAGGGGGAGAGCATAGGTCTTTATCTCCAATGCCCAATCATGAAGATACATGTAGCTTCATACAATATTCATACGAAAAAATGCGCATAAAGTCAGTACCTACATACATTTTCCGATCTGGTTGGGTATATAAAGTCAACTCTGGTTAAAGCGGACACCCTCGGGACCGTAACTTGGTGTCCATATTAGCGAGGGTCGTCCGCAATAGCGAGAATTAATTACGTTCATTTCATGGTCAGTATGTTTGCCAGGAATTTTTCTTCTGTCCCTAATAGCGAGGTGTCCGTAATATCGGGGTATCCACAAGGCGGGAGTTGACTGTACTTATTTCGATTAAGTTAGTGCGTATTTTTTTTAGTGTGGTACTTTCGGGAAAATATTTACCAAACCTATCATACATTCCCGGGGGGGAGGGGGGGGGTACTACCACCCCAATTTGGGTAGGGGTGTGCCACCAGGACCTCAAAACCCTGACCCTATCCCAGACCTAAAATTTTGATTTTACATACCCTACCCCAGACTAAAACTAAGAATTATACACCCTATACCAGAATAAAATGATACCCTATCCCAGACAAAATGTCCGAAAATGATACCCTACCCCAGACCCAAAAGCCGAAAAACCATACCCTATAGGGCGGCACATACCCATATAACAAATATAGGGGAGTACCCCCCCCCCCCCCCCCCCCCCGGGCATACATTAAACCATATAAACTTGCTTGTATAAATGATTATCGGCGTTCTAATACAGGATTTATTGTACTTTCCATACTTGTTGGTTTCCACTTTTAGCTTTCTCGGCGATATTGATGAGAAATTATTATATATGGAAAAAACAGTGCACATTAATTTTTATTTGTGATAAAAGAAAATGCTGCATGTGCGTGAAAATTTCGATGCTATATTTCAACCAAATTTCGGCCATTGTAGCTTTCCTAAGGGTTAAAAGTGTCTGTAATCAACAAAACTGTTGCTATGATATTTTTGTTTTATCCATTATCTAGCCCGGATATAGGCGTAGGCAAAAAGGGAGTATTATTATTATTGAAACATATATGTACCTGTGGGTCTGCAAACAATCCACACCACATTGTTGCTTCGACATGCATTTATTTCATAGAGGCTGAATCCACACTGCTGTATCGATGTCTCTGGACCATTACAGTTCATCACCAATGAAAAAACAGGCATTCTGTCACTCTGTGGCTGTTTGTAAACTGTGATAGCATGGCTGTAACCCATCATTCGGCAAGCTACATGAGCATCCTGTATATCAAAATTATCTGCACAAACAGAACCCTGCGTGCCAAAATAGCGTATCATAAGACGTCCGCTATGGGACACTGCTCCATTGGACAGAGAAAAATGGATATTGGACGATCCTATAATGGAAAATAAGGCATGATAAATCTAATGAGGCCCACTCTTAGGCCCACTCATTGTCCTGAAGTACTACAGTTCAAATAACCCATCCGCTAATCAGCACGACCAGCTTTGTGTGTAGCCACTTGTTTTGCCACCACGTGATATGCAATACAAAGATTCAATTGCCCTATTTCACTATGACGTCACTGCTTGTTTATGTGGGGGGATAGAATCGCCAAATCCAATAGAAAATTCAACAAAATTTGCTCCTAGCGAAACAGTTTAATCTAAAATGGCCTGGTTTTCAGATATAATATGTGTTAATATGTACTAAAAAATATTCTGAGCGTTTGCTTGCTATTCTACTTCTCTTCGTGGATTGATACGGGTTTTAGAAGAGTTTTTGGTAAATTGGTGTTGACCTGACCCCCTCCGACGACCATGATCCTTTGCGTTTAAACAATAGATTGTTTTGATGTGACGTCATAGTGAAATAGGGCAATTACTTTCATATATAACTAAACGCAGAAATATTCTAAGAAAAAACTTAACCTGTGTAATATTATTTCACTAGTGAAAATCTCGTCATGCAACTCTAGACACATTACCAACTTTACCTGATTTGCACAAGACATTTGCTCTTTTGTTATTTCCACAGCTTCCTTGTCCCCAATCTACATTATTACAGTTGGCAATTGATGACTCACGTCCACTGCATCGTACATTTGACAGCCAAACAGAATCAGAACTTTGGTAATTCCTGATAACAGCTGCAGCACCTTGCGTGTAGCCCAACATTTTGCAGACGACGTTAGCATCCATTATGTCCCAATTGGTATCACATATAGATTTCCAGTCACCATAGTAACGTACTTCAACAAGACCACTGTTAGATACACTACCAGAAGTCAAACGAACAGCGACGTCTGGAGAGCCTGCGGCAATGTATAATTCATCAGATTCTACATAAGCGTTCTCTGAATTTAACTCTAATGATATTATGTGTTGTAAAGACATGTTGTATGTAAGGCTGCATGAGTAATGCTGGACCTGCTTTGCACAAGGTCCTCTTAAACCGGTTGATAGTTTTATTGCGACGACCAACATAATAGTACTACACAACAACAACAAATCAGAGCGCTTTTGTAAGAGGGAAACAATGACAATGCAAAAATATAAAGTAGTTTTTTTTTTCATTCAGTAATGGGAAAAAAGAGAGACATCGCATTCCTTTTGCTCCTTGTTGTATCCTTGGAAAAGGCACTTAAATTTAGTAATAAAATACTGAACTCGACTGCACGTGGTTTTCAACAACTTTATTCCATGTACTGCGCATGTCCGTGCACAGGGAACCCAAATGCTATTTTCTACGAATATAAAACTCCTCGACATGGCTGCCATAAACAGCTCTATAATTATCATTACCTTGCAAACATATGACTCCTACATCTTCACCATGGCCGCAATTGTGACTACCCCATCCATTAGAGCGGCATTTGTCAATAGAGGTTTCCGAACCTGTACAAGATAAGTCATCAAGCCAGATCTCTCCAGAACCTGGTCCAAAACTCTTGATTTTGATTGCTTTTTGGTAGCCCAACATCTTACAAATAACATTAGCATTGTTTATGTTCCAGCCGTCGTCGCAAATGGTACCCCATATGTTGTTGTAACGTACTTCGACTCTACCTTCTTTTGAGTTATTGCCACCAGAGAGACGCACGATGACGGGATGTATGACTAATTAAAATAACATTAAGATTAAAAGGACGTTTTTAAGAAAATGTATCATCCCATTTACAAGATAGGAAGATCATTTTCCTGTTGGGGTAACTCTATTGCTATTCATTAGTTAATAATTGTTAGTGTGAGGATTTACTGACTGGGTAAACGTTATAGTGATGGTGTTTAATGTCCACTGGGGAAAGCAAACGAAAGGCTCGATCCGGATCTAGCACCCAGCATCAGCCTACTTTCATGTATTGGGTATCAATGTTAAAAAAAAAAATACATCTAAGATATCTATTTTTTGTATATAGCGAGGTTGTATCTCATGTATTCATGTGCCCAAAGGACGTGAGAGAGTACCCACTAGTAGTCGAAGGGGGTAAAATGGTAATGAAAACAGTCAAATATTGCTTGACAAGCATTTGAGGCTTTGACGGAATGTTCGTTTTTGAACAATCTCTTTCCTACTTCAAAAGATATTTCAAAAATATTGGTCAGAATTTTTTTGTGTCAGGGGTAGGGGGGAGGGGAGTGTTACGTTAAAAGGTTGATATAATAAAATCCATGCCATTTAATTCATCTCCATTATTTCTGCCATTGACGATCTACTCACTACAATTTATCAGTGACATTTTTATTTTCTTACCTTTTTGCACCCTACCCCTCCCCGAAGAAAAAAAGTTTTGCTCATAAATAGTTATTTTCAGTAGATTACCTGATTGACAAATAACACCAACATCTTCAGTATGACCACAGTTATGAACACCCCATCCTGAGTGACTACACTCGTCTAAAGAGCTCTCGTTCCCATTGCACTTCACATCATCCAGCCATATCTGACCTGTTCCATCACCCATATTGAACGACGCCACGCCAATCGAGTAACCGAGCTGTCTACATGCAACGTTTGTCGCATTGCTGTCCCATCCATCATCACAAACAGTCCCCCATTGGCCATTGTGGTAAACGTTAAGAATACCATAAGGGAGAGAGACATTGGCTGTGGCGGGAAAGTTCAGCGTCATATTTGCCGCCGCACCTATCGAAAAAAAACTTTACTTTAAAAAAAAAATTACTTTACTTTAGAATCATGTAACTCAATCTCATTAAGGTTTTATGGCTTTATTTGACGTTTGCGTTCGTATTTGTATTTGCATTCCGCAACGCGTCGTGGTTTCCTACGCTCCTCTCGTGTTCTCTCAACATCCCGCGTGTTTTGATCAGAGCACAAAACACGGAAAACTGTTTTTGATCTGTTAACTAAAAAGAACCATCATTTGAAAGTAAAAATGTCTTTAACTGCTTTTTGAAAGAGTTCACAGATGGTGCTAACTTTATACTCTCTGGACGGAACATTTTAAGATCACGTTTTAATGAGCATAATCATCATTTTATAAAATATATCATGAAAAATATCATGAAAATGATTTGCAATAATTTGTTAAAAATATGGAGGTGGGCTTGAAAGAAAGAGGGTTTAGGGCTTAATAGTGTAATTAGAGTAAAAGTCATTTTAAAAAGTCATTTTAAAAAGCACACTGCAGGTTTCTTACTTAGATAATTCATTTTTCTGTGACTCTCGATCCAATTTCTAAATCCGGGCATCAATTTAAAATTTCACTTTCATAAACCGCGTGCAATACATATATATATAGCCCTGAATAAACAAGTGAGTGGTGGACATGTAGAAAGTAAAAACGCACGACAACTTGGCACAGTGTTTTATTCTGGCACTTGAAACAAGTTTAGAAGGGGTGCCAGTAGATTCCATGTCAGGAGGTGGAGGGAGGGGGTGGGGGATATTTTGTTTTGATGGGAGGGGTGGATCATTGCTTTTGATCCAAGGCATGTTCCGCCTACTGCCGTTCAGAAAATACCCCCTGGGACCGACTTGGATGCACCCCTTCTAAATATAGTCAACAGGGCTCGAAGCTATCTTTGTGCCAAATTTTACGCCTTCTTCGAGACTGTATTGCCAAAACAAATGTGTCTTTAGCCGCGTACCTGATCTCACTATAAACAGAAGAAATCAAGCAAAAGTCAGACAGAAAAAATGATTTCTATTAACTTGGATTTAAATTTAAATTTTCTATTTTTCCACTACTGGGAAATTTACAAGCTACTTCCTCAGTTTCCAAGGACCTATTCTTATTATACTTTATTATTCTTAGGTCTTTAGGTTGGTGCGTGACTTCTATAAAACAAATAATTTACGAATAACAGCTTGATCGAAAGTGAATACAAGCACATGACAACTCACTTTCCATAATGATTGTCGCCCGTTTCCGCTTCACTTTTGCTAACTTTCTGCCTATAAAAATGTGAGTGCGTCTCTAGGAATTACATAAAGAATATGCCTTAAGATGTACCTTATTACTCTGCGCACACAACTCTTAAATACTTCCGTGCATGGTAAAAATCAACTACACATATCTTGACCTGGCAAGAAACCTTTCGATAGTAAAATAAATTAATTCTTATTCACTTTCTAACCGCAAATCCCCTCCGACAAATAAATACCTTAACTTTTCCATTCCCCCCCCCCCCCCCCCCCCAATATTTGAAAAAATGTTTAGATACTATTAAAAACTTGAAAAGAACAGAAATGAAGGTTAGTGAATTGTAGTGGAGTGCACGCACTTAAACCCGTGAATAATATTTAGTACTAATTAGTAGTAATTCATACAGAATCCTTCGTTTCCTATTGTTTGATTATCGCTATTTACTCAGTAGAGTGCACGCACTAAATCCGTGAACATTAATTAGTACTAATTAGTACTATTTCATACAGAATCCTTTGTTTTCTATTGTTTATTTATCACCATTTAGTACTAAAAGTTAGTATTTGTTTCACGGGTTTATTGCGAGCACTCTACTCATAATTACTGAGCTTAAGCGAAAATAGTTTTGTTTTTGTTTTTCGAGGGGAGATTGGAACTAGTAGGATGACGGATGTGCATTGTCGACGTCTTAATCTTGGGTGATCAAATACAAAAACCTTCAGTTATATCTAAATTCACAAAGTCAATAGTGATGTAGAGTTGCCAATATCGCTGTTTTTGTTGTTGACATATCTTACTAAACAAAAAATAAATAAGTAAAAAATAAAGATGCATAAATAAAAAAAGCGAGCCTTACTTTTGAGTTCTGTGGGTTATTAATATCACTAAACTAAAGCCAAGTTTGCGATCCAAAACGTATTTATAAATTCTACTGTGAAGTGTTTGAAAAGGCCATCACGTGAACAAGGACTTCACTCTTACTATTTTATCTTTATCATACTTTTATATGGTAACAGAAAAGTGTCATCGAATAAAGCCTCTATTAGCATCCAAAGTAACTTAATTGTATAAATTGGAACATCGTCTAGGGCATGCACTTACCAAGTCCTGTCAAAGTTAACGACGACAACAGGAAAAATAAATAAACCATGAAGACTTTGAGATCCATCAGC
Organism: Actinia tenebrosa; assembly: GCF_029948245.1. Classification (NCBI taxonomy): domain Eukaryota; kingdom Metazoa; phylum Cnidaria; class Anthozoa; order Actiniaria; family Actiniidae; genus Actinia; species Actinia tenebrosa. The sequence continues at coordinate 23,618,490 of NW_028292579.1, forward strand.
CTCACCACTTCGTATTACTATATGAGAATGGTACGTACTGTACGGTATGGTGCTAAACTGGAAAAAGATAGGGTTTGATCATGAGTCACATCATGTAAATGTAGAACTGAATCTGATACTGAAGTTCCACCTATTTGAAACCTCAATGGTCTATATTTGAAAACTAAGATTGAATAAGACTTTTTGACAAATATGTCATTCTTTTACCACAGATGTACAAGTGAAAGTTCCCTAGTTTGCAATTGAGGTTCATTTGTTAAGAGAAGTGCCGATTTATAAACTGAGAGGTCGCGCTTAATTTAATGAATAAATAAAACTAAAAAAAGGCATGTATATGAAATATTTTATGAAATCGTCAAACGAGTTCAGTTTATCATATTACCCTATAAACTAGTTATGGGAAAATACAAGCAAATAAACAATCAAAAATCTAGTTGAGCGAAAGAACAACAGGAGAAAAAGCCCATACCAAGTTCCTCCAAAATAAACGTTATATAAATACAACAATTAAATCACTAAAAAGGACAAATACTGACGTATATGAACTAGATTCAAATGTCGCATATCCTAAACCATGAACAGCAGGTAACATTGTATGAGCGGCATTTAGGCCAGTAGGTCTCCGAGATTCTAGATCTGTCAACTTTAAGGGCAGGCAATGTCCAGTTTGAAAAATAAAGTAGAAGAAAAGCTTTGGCTTAAAAAAATTTACCATTTGAGAAAAGACGGTGACGTTTGGTGTTACTTTCAAGCCGTTCAGCAATGACGTTTCGATCCATGCATCGTTATTATTACAGAAAGAAGAAAATGTAACGAAAACAGAAAACAGGGGGAAAGCAAGGTACTATTGCTGTTCATAATTACAATTGACAATGTTAAAAATATCCGGTAACATACATACTACGTTCATTGCATACAAAACGTTTTGAAATTAGTTTATTTTTTCATTAAAATATAGTAAAAATAAATAAAAATTAGAATACTTCTTTACCAACAAGCAAAGTGTGTTATATTTTAGACGTTCTTCCAGTTTTACTTTCGAAAACTACTTTTTTCGGCTTTCAGCTTTTTCTTAAAATAGACGATTCTGATCAAAAATAAGAAGATTTCTTTTCTTTACAAATAAATTATAAAAAGGACCTATATTTTCTTAGAAAATCATTGACATTCTTTACAAGTAAATCAGGATCTCTCTGAAAATCACTGCTGTGATTATTGATATTGTATTGTTATGTTGTGTGCGAACACCGATTCTCTGGTTAACCTCTTTTCACTTGACAGTGTCGCAGCGAGCCTCAAACCTAAAGAACGAAATTTTTCTTTTTAATTTAAACGAAAGAAGACTATGGCAGTGCTGTACGAGATGGAAATTAATGTCTAGTCATAGCAATGCTCGTATAATATTTGAAATATAACGTGCGCGCTGATTGGCTGATAAAATATTTTAAATATATATCGCGCACGTTAATTGGATGGCTACATTGTCTGTATCAGAGTAAAGAGACAAACTCGAGCAAAATTTGTAAAAATATTTTATAAGACGAGCAATATAAAACGGCTGCTTATTTCTCTGTATTGCCTAACACTCTGGGAGCTATATAGCATTTGAAAATCAAGAGAAACACTCGGCAATGCCTCGTATTCATAATGATTCTTCCTTGCTCTACAACTCCCAGCGTGTTTTTAGTTCACAGTCAAGAGACATGGACGCACGCTTTGTATTCCTTAATTTAATATACAAATTTAGGTAGTGCATTCCGAAAGAATATATCTTGATCCATATTTGAATACATACAAGTGTATTTGCTAGCGCTGTTGTCCTTGGTTTTAAAATTGTCCCAAAGATCGTCCCGAAGCTGTGCATTTTTGCGTTTTGCTTTGAAGCTAGCGGGGACCCTGTGGTGTATGCACGGACTAACGGACGGACGCGGACGTGACGTAATCAAGTCATGAAAAATCAACTCAATGGGTAACCAATCAAGCACTAAATTAAGCGGTTACTTCTTTCTCATAAGTTTCATCGTTAAAAAAAAACTGTTTCGAATAAGGAAGTTGGGATGTACCTTTTTGGTTCTAATCATTATTCGCTATTTTAGAAAGGCCAATCAGCATAAAAAAGCCACTTATTTTACAACATGTTTGATAATTAATTTATGCACAAAATAAGAGGGGCAAAAGAGGGGCACTATCACTTTTTAGTCTTCATAGTGCACGTAGATTGAAGTTTTTGATTGTAAAATGAAATGGAAAATTAACTACGATTCAGTGTTAACCACGTGCACAGGACCAATCGGCTTAAAACCCGTACTCAATCTCGTACTCGTCGTCGGATCTAAAGGTCGCTTCCGTAACCGTAACTACGCGCTGTGATTGGATGAATTACTGAAAAACAATATGGGAAGCCATTTCATTGTTACGCCATGTTGTACCGTGTATGTATATTATTGTTGTTTCCCAAACGTACCAAAACCGTTATATCCAATGCCATTAATCATCTAAATGTCATTTCATATATAACCTGACTTAGATTGATTTCAGGGGCGGCGGAAGCGGGGGGGGCACTGGCCCCCCCACTAGATTTTTTTGGGGGGCCTGGGCCCCCCAGAATATAATGCCTCACACACAAAAAAAAAAACGCATGAGATTTGGTTATGATTACCATTATTTATTATTTTGATATTACATAATTTTCTGTATCTAAAAAATATACGATATATCTAGCGACGACTTGCATCATTTTTGTGTCTCTTAGCACAATTGCAAGTGGTTTAATGCGCGCAAAATGTTACTGATTGAAATATCACACATACACGTTTGTAATCAAGCTAAACAGGGAGGGGGGGGGGGTCATTTCAAGGTACCGTGAAATATTGGAGTGCCCCCCAAACATTTTTCAGCTTCCGCCGCCCCTGGATTTCATCATTTCAGGATACCAAGTGCAGTATGTATTCTATATTCTATGTTTTATATATTCTATTAAGTATTTTGTTTGTCTTTATTGACATGTAGTTTGAATTATTTAGTGAATTTACAAATAGCGTTGTTGTTGTCGTTGTTGTTGTTGTTGTTGTCGTCCACCAACAACGCCAGTTACTAAATATACATTTTTGCTTTCTTAAAGTTTATTGTTTATAGAGCTGTGAACTAGCTAGATTTAAGAAAAAGCGATCTACTACCAATGAAACAGTGTTCTTTTAGAAACGTTTGAATCACTCTGCAAATGATGTACGGATGGTTCACAGGGACTAAAGAGCCAACTAATTCCCTCTGCCAAGTCATAGAGATTTTTTCTAATCAAAGGTTTTCATATAACTCCCCGTCGACTGTATCATTTTCTTTATCCTATTAAAAAAGAAAGAAAAATTAATATTAACGACCTTTTTCAGGATTTGCGTTTTTGTTTCCCCCCAATTTACTCTCACGATGGTGATTACCCGATGCGACTTTGATTACTTTTTTAGTGGTTGAAAATAGCACCATACTTTACAGATTCAAATCTTTCCGACTGTAAAAAAAATTTCCCTTTTTGAACACTTTGATTTATTTTGATATAATCGTAGCGTTTGAAAAATACTTTGCATAGACGTTTGAAATTTCGCTTTGGTGACCCAAAACAAAAGTTCTGAGTCAAGGTTGCATGGACTTGATAAAATACGGTAAAAGTATGAGCATATAAGTCCAACTTTGGAGGCATTGTTTTTTGATTATTCAAGCTCAAAAGGTCTATTTTCTTTGACAATCAAATTATATGGCGTGGTTATCGATTGCGTTCCATCCGATATAATATACCTTTCCTATCCACATGGTTCTTCCTTTATGTGATATCAATTGATAGGATTCTTACCGTTAAGACAGGCTTTGGCACTTGATAACGCTGCATCCTAAGTCCAGTAACATTTTCATAATCACAACTTTCTTTTTGTTCTGCTGATTCGTATTTTCGATCAAGAGGTTGGTAATAACAATCAAGTTGTCCATTTGGCTCTGCAGGGTTCGTAATCTCTGTCAACTCTACAAGAAAAATTGTCCAAAATTTTTCCTGATATTATACTCGTCATTCATTTCTTTATCATGAGTGTCTAGTATTTTATCCTCACGGCATACTCATTACCGAGTCACGGGAATTAAGATATGGAAGGTGACCGCGACTGCTGGCAATGAGCATGCGAATAGCATGCGATGCGTCGTCAACCGCCACCAGGGGAGGTGGGTGGGGTGAATATTCTACTCTCTCTTTAGGCAGCTTCCGACGGAATGATTCAAGGATCTGGGTGTGGTGCTTATATATGCAGGGGTCGCAAAGCATTACACCTGCACTGCGCAAACTCCAATGTCCATATATGGGGGGTTGCTAAATTCCTACGTGACACGCCAATTATGTATGCAGTGAGAATAGTATTCCTATTATTAATTTACAATTGAAAATATAATGACTGAATGATCAATTCAATAGTGTTTGACAAAAAAGACGAATTTTTTTGTCTCGTCCTAGTAGCAGTTTTACAGTCAAACCAACTCATGCGTTCCTATTGAGATTGAAAGATTCAGTTGATTATTCGAAGATTGATTTCCATCTTGCTTGAAACTTGCATTAATTAGATAAAAGTTGTAAATTCCAAACCCGGGTTTATCTTGTTATTCATAGATTCCAAGGTGTAAAGCCAAAATTATTTCTACAATTGTAGCAACCATCTTAAACCGATCTATATCGATGGTACGTAATGTAAGGCCGGGTAAGAAACATATCAGTTTCTAATTCCAAATATTACCGCTGTGGTCCTTGATAACAAACTAATTTACTCATCAGGGCTAGCTTTGAATCAGTATTTAAATACTTCACAAATACAAACGGAAAAGTAAAGAATGCACAACTTCGACAATACAAACACTTTGAAACTCGATGAACCTTGACTGGAACACGTGAATACAGGGGCGGATCCAGGATTTTTTTCAAAGGGGAGGGGGGGTTATAGCATTGATTGAGGAAGTAGGTCTTATGATAATGATTATTTGCTGCAGGCGAGCATGGTTGTTTCAGGTCCCACACACGGCGTATAGAAAAAAAAGCGAGCGAAATGTGTTCGGCACCCCTGTTTTAATAAAACTCGCGATGCTGTTGGTGTTGTCATGAAAAAGTAATAATATATAATAAATCACGATGGTTCTCATTGGGGGGTTGCAACCCGCAAAACCCACCCCTAAATCCGCCACTGGAATGTTCTGCACAAAATCGAGGCTAACCCTATGTAAATGAGTCTGTTAGTAACACAGAGGTAATTTGGAACTCAATAATGATTTATAAACAACAACTATTTCAATAAATCTTCCCCCCCCCCTAACCCAGCTCTATCCTGCTACTTACCTGCTGCACTGGCAGTCTTGTATTTTTTTCTTGTATTCTTTAGTTTTATTTTACAGTAAGCGATAAGCCCAACAATAACACAAACCAATAGAATTAAGATCACTGAAAATCCTAATACAGCGTTGTTGTAAGTATTTTTCTTAGTCTCCTGGTCTGTCACACCTGGAATATCAAACAAATAAATTCCTAATGTTATATTCAATAATTAAGTTTTAGTTTGATTACTTTCTATCTGAAGGTTTTATAAACAACGATTTCTCTGTGATTTGCATGTGTTCTTTCCTAAGTTTAGACGAATCTCTGCTGGTGGTCATTTTTTAGGATCTTGACTATTTGAATGTTCTTGTCAGTATTCTTGGGGTGCATGTACATTACGTCATAGCCGCCATGTTGGTTGACGATAACAAAGCATTCCTCAATAGCATTTCGTGTTAGTTCAACCAACATGTCGGCTGTTTCATTGTCATTTATATCTGGTGGGGAGTTTGAGTCAGGTGGCCGATACACCCCAAGAATTGAATTCCAATGTTTGAGCCTTATGCATATGTTGAGTGCAAATGTTTTCATTGAGTATTGTTCTTATCGTTTTTATTTCTAAAAATGTCCTTTTGTACTTCTTACTTAGTAGGTACCTTTCACAGAAGCCATCGAATTGCTTTTAGTTGTGAATGCTACGAAGTTTGAGTGGCCGTTAACTCTTTCTTGTTCCTGAAACCCAAAAGAAAACTGTTAAATCAATTATTTTCACGCCATAATGAACCTGAACAATCAACATGGGAATGCTAACCATTTTCCGCTAAAAAAAGGGAAAAAATAGCTAAATACAAGCAACACCACTCACCCCTTCCATTGCCATGGTAACGATCCTTATATGTACTCTATACATTGAACCGGGTTCTAATGGTGCGTTGTAGTAACCATGGTAATACTGACCGTCACCAATCGTGAGGTTCGTGATAGGACTTAGAATCTCTGCTGAAATGTAACTATCGTTACCCATATGTGTTGCCATAGAATCGTTGACTTCATTGTAGACAAAGGGTTGTGGTTGTTCATAGGATTTCAAACGTTGTTCAATATTTCTTTTTTCCACTGCCACTTGATACAAACTAAAAAGGGTTTGGCAAATATATAGAAAAAGCATTGATTGATTGATTGATTGGTGGGCTGGGGGGTTTGTGGGTTGGTGGGTTGAATTGGTGGGTTGGTGGGGTGGTGGGGTGGTGGGGTGGTGGGTTGGGGGGTTGGGGGGTTGGGGGGTTGGTAGGGTGGTGGGGTGGGGGGTTGGTGGGTTGGGGGGTTGGGGGGTTGGTAGGGTGGTGGGGTGGTGGGGTGGTGGGGTGGTGGGGTGGTGGGTGGTGGGTGGGGTGGCGGGGTGGCGGGGTGGTAGATTAATTGGTTCGCAATTGCGATATTCTCTCGTACCTTTGAAGTCCAGAGTCAATTGTCAGTGAATTGTTCAACAAGATCTCCACCGTTGATTTCGTGATGGCGTTGGTTCCATTGATCTGGAACCGAGGAGCATCAGCTGCGAACGGCAATAGTGTTCATAGTGTTAGAAAATGAAGAAAATAGACTTACGATCCACGTATTCTAACAATAACTTTTTTTATAACCTTCTAACTCAGCTTCTCATAGTCAAAGCGAGGAACTGAATACTCTCTAAATTTGGAGGTTTGGGTTTGGAGACTGAACCATTTTTACGGCTGCGCCACCTTGGTTTTTCTTTCCCCTCTCTTCTCCCTCCTTTCTACTTTATTCTTTCTTCTCTCATTTCTCATTTCTAATTTTCAATGCTAAGGCAATAGTTTCAATGCGATTTAGTTTTTGTGAGTTACGTCCATACAAATAACTTTTGAAGTAAAACTATTTTCCTTACCTGCCTTACAGTTAACACCAATATCGCTGTCATGAGTGCATGGAGTGGTTTGTCCCCATCCTCGATGACGACAGTCAGCTATTGACTTCTCTGTTCCATTACACTCCAGGTTACTCAACCAGATAGTACCATTTACAGACTGAGAAATGTACCCAGAAATTACTCCGGGATAGCTGAACATACGACATATCACCAGAGCATCTTTCATCTCTAGTCCTCTTGCACATATTGACCCCCATATATTACCATAGCGAACTGCAACACGACCAGAGTCTGGTTTTGGTCTTTCTTCCAAACGAATTTGTATCGGTGGAAGATCTGTATTTGTAAGAAAAGGAAGAAAGAATAATGAGTGAAATGAAAATCAATCAAACGTTTGATATTCTACGAGAGAAGATAAAATATCAGAAAAAAAGACTTACCTTTTGTCACTTTACACATGACACCAGCATAGTAGTTCCCACGGCATCGAGTGTTTGTCCATCCACGGTGATAACATTCACTAATCGATACTTCATCGCCACTACATTCCACACCACCCATCCATAATCCATTTACTCCTTGACGATACTGTCGTATTGGTGCTTGGGCTCCTTTGTAACCTAGCATTCTACAGACCACGTGAGCATCCAATATATCCCAGCTATCATCACAGACTGGCATCCAGGTCCCGTTGTATCTCACTTCTACGAAACCAACATGTTTTTCTTTCCTTTCAACGAGACGGGCAGTCACGACCGACTCCTCTGAAAGTAGACCAGTTAAACTAAGTTATACTTCCAGTGTCATTTTACTAAGGATTTGGTGTTTTCTTATAATATGATAGAATAGAAAACAAGGCTCACATGGTTATTTACGGTTCCATCATATGTTTCGGAAACATATAAACTTATTCAATCCGTTGTTCGTTTTCAAAGGTTTGTTGTAATTTATTTCCGGTTGTATACCTTTTTCATAAAGATTGTCGGAGTCAAAGGATACATAGGCCAAAAGTCATTCCAAGACGGAAAGGAATTATGAGCAAACATTTTAATTTAACTCGAATAATCGAGTCCTTTGGGGGGGTTCTTACGCGTATTTACCAGTTACGGTAGGTACCATGGAAAGGATCAAAATCTCTAAGAGGTTTTTCTTACGTTTTGACCAATGTGTGAAATGAATAATTTTCTGATATGTGTGATGACGTCACCAAACCTATGCAATTTATGTCGTCATATTTAATTTAAAAAATTAAATAAACAAGCATTTATTTGGTTAGCTTAGCACAAAAATAAGCTAAATTTTAGCTAGGGTGAATTGGAACAAATTAAAATTTAGCATTATTTTTGAAAACGGTGAGAAGGCCAGGATAAAAAGACAAGTTGAAAATTTGAAATTTAAATATTTTTCCAACCGCTTAACGTAGATAGAGTAAAACCCATGCTTAATAACTTTTAACCAATTCATCTCAGCTGCTATAATCTAGCTTATTTTTTTCGGTCAAACCGACTAATTAAATGCATGCTTGTTATATATCGTCGTAAATTACACATGCGTGATGATGTCATCACATATATCAAAAACGATCCATTTCACAAATTGTTTTTATGTATGAGCCTAAACATAAGAAAAACTCCTTAGGCATTTAATCTTTTCCACATACAGTCAATTCTCGGACAGCTTATTCGGGACTGTTACTTCATTGCCGTAATTAATTCTCGCTATTGCCGACGCTCGCTATTACGGACATGAAGTGACAGTCCTGAGGCTGTCCGCTGAAATGAGAGTTGACTGTAGCGAGAATTAATGATGGTCATTTCTTTGTCAATATAGCGAGTTGTCCGTAATATCTGGGTACCCGCGAGGCGAGAGTTGATTGTCGCTACCGCAGCTAGTGGTAAATAATAGTTAAGATCCCTGTTGTCGACTACAAACAACACTGGATATCGATCTCAACACTAATTTCCGTGTTTTTGACGCGAAACTATAAGAAACATAATTCATTTTAGATATTCTTAGTTCATAGAATCGCCTATTGCCTATCGCCTATCGCCTATCGCCTATCGCCTATCGCCTATCGCCTATCGCCTATCGCCTATCGCCTATCGCCTATCGCCTATCGCCTATCGCCTATCGCCTATCGCCTATCGCCTATCGCCTATCGCCTATCGCCTATCGCCTATCGCCTATCGCCTATCGCCTATCGCCTATCGCCTATTGCCTACGAGATACGATATCGGCGACTGATCTCACCTTCAGTCATATTTCCACACTTGACACCAGCATCTTCACTGTGGCCACAATCGTGTTGACCCCAACCCGGCTTACGGCAGTCTGCCAAAGTATTTTCATTGGCTCGACAATGTACATCATCCAATAGAATAGGACCCCTTCCTTTAACCTTAGCAGTTCCTGCCCATGATGCTTTGCTATAGTTTAACATACGACAGACCACATGAGCATCTGCAAGGTCCCAATCATCATCACATATTGTGCCCCAGATTCCATAGTATCGAACCTCTACTCGGCCTTCGTTAGGGGCACTACCATTTACCAGGCGAACGGCTGCGTCAGCATGAACTGAAATTTCTAGTAAAAATGCGTTACCATGATAATTAACAACCCAATTATGGTTAATCGTGCATCTAACTAGCGTCTTGCTATAGAATATCCGAGATATAAAAGGTGCGCCATTTGGCTGGTTATCGTATTCTGTAAAAAGACCTCTTTATCTTCACACCATTTTCCAATCAGGATCTTTTTTTCTGTTTAATGATTTAATGTGCATGATAAGGCACATGAATTTCGCTGCCACTCAAACTAAGGATTTTTCCTATTGTAAAGCACTTGCTAAAAAAGCCATCGGCTGTTCTGTCGTTGTTTCTTATGTACACTATAGTCTCCTACGCTGCTTCTATTAGTGTCGTCACGCAACGCTCCCATACGTAGGAGACTACTCCATCTATAGTACGTACAAAGGATAAGCAGTAAATATTTTTAGGAACTGAAAATGAAACCACTAATTACTAAAGTTATTAAAAATAATGAAAACACAAAACACTTGTTTTGGTTCTCTTACCCGATTTGCAAGAAATCCACGACTCCATGTTGGTGTTGCATGAGTTTATTTTGTTGAGTACTGCCGTGCTGCATTTCTTGGTCGAATTCTCATTACCATTACAACTAAGAATTAGCGAGAACTTAATTGCACTGGAGCTCATTGGCATCTTTAAAACTGCAAGAGCCTGGCTGTAGCCCATCATCCTGCAAACCACGTGAGCGTCTTCAAGATCGATGTTGTCCGCGCATAACGCTCCCCAGGTGCCGTGGTAACGCACTTCTAGTCGTCCAGCATCAGCGAATGCGTTATTCGCCCATCTGAAAGCCAGATTTGGTAACTTATCTAAAACATTAAAGGCAAAGTATCAGTGCTGAGGGTACTCGCATACATATAGAATTTAGTCTGCTTAGCGGCCGTCGGTAATCGTCTGGCTGGTCCTTCTCCACAACGCACGCGAGCGGATGACGTCATGATACGGGACCGCTGGCAGACACAGAAAATACCTGCTGAATCAGCCAATCAGAACGCACGATTGTTTAGGTTATTGAACAAGAAAAAATTAGAATAAATATCGTTACCTGAGTAACACACCATACCGATGTCTTCTGAATGATCACAGTCTTCCAATCCCCATCCACTATGTCTACAACTGAGTATTGAGTTCTCATTCCCTGTGCATACTACATCATCCATCCATGTTCTCCCCGATCCTTTCCCTGAATGCTTAGCTATTCCTTGTTGGTAACCAAGTTCTCTACAGACTACTTTGGTGTTGTTTATATTCCATCCATCGTCACATACTGTTCCCCACTCATTGTTGTGATAGACTTGTAGGATCCCAAAATACAATGCGTTGGTTTTGACGCCATTTAGTAATCTGACGTTGGCTTCAACTGGAAATCAAAGAGAACCTCGACATAAAAAATGTAAATATTTGTTTGTCAGCTAGCTATACGGGTTGGAATCCCGCCAGAATAAGGATCCTTTTACAAAAGAAGCTTGATGACAGCCAACATCCCGGCGAAATAGTTTACAAATTCATAAATCGAATTTACCATTCTAGGCCCGGTCGTATGAAAGGTGGATAGCGCTATCCAAAGGATAAATCGTTATGCAGTAGATAAGTCGATGCCGATATATACAATAAATCTATCGACTGGGTTGGATTTATCCGTCGGATAGCTCTATTCACTGAACTGGACCCTGGGGTTTAATTTTCAAACTTTTGCTACTCGTACGGGCGCCAATCGCAAACCTATCAACTCATATCTGGGGTCGTAAAGCTTATTAATCAATTAATAATTAATTAATTTAGCTTGATGGCATTTGCCTATCATCATTTGAGTATAATATTTGGCAACAGACAGGGTTGTTTTCGATATCATTCTTCTAGCAAGGAAGATTTGGTTGCATAGCAATATTACTGTCGAATGGATTTTCAATACGAATAAGTTATTCTTCATTGGTATTTACAGGCAGTAAAAAGACTAATCATTTGATCTTTATTAGTATATAAAGTATATGATTTAATACTCGTATCGGTATTTGATTCTACAGGAAATGATAATATTGATCAGGTATTTAATACGGCACTACATAATTTACATCATATTCTGACTTACAGGAAGTTGCAAAAGTACAGTTCTTTCAAGAAATATACTTACCAACATTGCAAAGGAAAATGCCACATCCAATAAATATAATAATAGTAAGAATCGCTTTTTCTTCCATTGTTTCAAAAGATAATCTCCGCGAACTGACAGTATTTCTAAAAAGATGACATTACAAAAACGAAAATGGAGTTCCACGTGTGGTTTTGGGCTGATAGTGACGATGTCGTATCACAGAATTGTGATTGGACGAGAGAGGTCGAGAGGTCATTTGAGCGATTTGATTTGTTGAACTAGAGTGGTCATTTCATTACTGCCATTTTTTTTTTTCCATAGGTCTCGGCAGTGCATCTTTCGATTTTAATATTTTGTCCGATTGATGAAGCCCTCGTGCTATCCTTTTTTATGAATTACGAAAATTATCGAAATATATGATCAAAGTTATTATTCTGTAAATTTGGATTGTATGTTTTATTCCTACGTGATCAGGGATTCAACAACAAAAAAAAAAATAACAAACAGAAAAAGAAGCTACCGAGCGACTTCAGCTTTCTTCAGCCACTATTAGTTTCAGATGGACTACGGCTATTGTTATAAATTGACATTGCTTTGTTCAGTTTATTCAGGCTGTCTTTGTTATCAATTCCCGTGTAGGTTTTTACGTAACAGAGGCCTTAAAATCAGCTTTATAATAGAATCCCAGTCAATCCGTTCCTCCCGTTCATATTAAAGTCAAAGTCGACGTCCCAATATAACTTGGACTAGACAAGAGTCTTCATGATAGAGGCAAGAAAATGAAACAGTGAAAGCGAAGAAAGACAATGTCAAATTAAAAAGAAGCTGATTTGGTTTTCTATATGTGTTCTATATTTTTATTATGAAAGAGAGTAAATAAGGAATACGAATAAGGAAATAAGTTAGTGGAAAATAAAAAAGGTACTCCCTTTGGTCGTTATCTCGACTTGATGTACCAGGCCAATACAAGACAGATTAAGATTCCCGTTTTCCCTTCCCGCAATGAATCAAACGTGACCACCTTTTTATCGTTAATCCCTTCACTTTACCTTTTGCAAACCTTCTCTACAAAGATAAGTATTCTTTTGTTTATCTACTTCTTGGAGATTTTTGCGATTCCTTTCCACTAATTTTAAAGAAATTTTCACTGGTCAACTGACGCTTCACGTTTGCCGTAAACGAGAACCTTAAACTCTACACATTAGAAACCATTAGCCTCAAGGTTTGCTCAAATGCAGCAGCAGGTAGGGGGACTCGCGATCGATGCCAAAGATATACGGGTTTAACTCGCGGATTTACGAAGACGGGTACAGCAGATTTATCGCAAACGGAGGTTAAAATATCTTATAAATATACGATGCACGAATGTAAGAAGTTCGTTAACGACTTTTGCATAATTTGTCTAAGACCTAAAGTTATCGTACCTAAGCCAGAACCCTTTTGGTGTTGTGGTAAAAAAATGCAAATAGAAGATGACACGTGAGCACAGTGTTACGAGTGTGGTAAGAATATTCGTAATGCCGTACCAAATGCTACCAAAGAGCAATATTACGCCAATGGAGGTCGTAAGAAAACGCCATATAAGAGATTAAAATACTTCAGGGACTGGATGAGTCATATCCAAGGTTTACATCCGATATATTTAAGCGACGAAGTAAAGAAGAAAATCATAGACCATTTAGAAGAGCCAACCCCGCAAAGTCTACGGAAAACGCTGAAAAAATTAAAACTAGGGAAATATTACAAAGCTATTCCCTATCTTTTGTCTGAAATTACCGGTAAGTCTATTCCCGAGGTTTCTGATATGACAAAAGCCGAGTGGATGTTTTGTCGGCTGGATAAGGATATTCCTTATTACCCTGACGTAATCTACGAAATATTTTACGAAATTGACCCCAACCACCCCCTGTTAGGATGGATTCCGAGAAGATAGTGAATCTTATGGCATAAGATGAGCGAATAGCATAAATCTTATGCCATAAGATGAGCGAATAGCATAAATCTTATGCCATAAGATGAGTAATTAGCATAAATCTTATGGCATAAGATTACGCGTAATTTCCAGACTGACGTTCAATATGTAAATAGAATCCTGTCACGCTTTTTTCAAAGCAGATGTTTACTGAGCAAGCTTTCTTTGAAGCTCTTCTTTCGCTTCTTGGTAAATCTTTTTGCGAGATTCCTCGGAAAGATCTTTTACGACTGTTTTTTTATTCCTTATGTCCGTCTTTAATTTCTCGTATTTGTCTTCTTCGGCCAGAATAAGCGAGAATTCTACGTCGTCTATCTTTCTGTCACGCAAAGCCTTTGAGACAAGATCGGTAATAGTATTTACTTTAGCCCTAGATAGAGCTATTGTCGTGTCATGCTTGGATATTTTCGTGGATAGCTTTTTCATAATACCCGTAGCAACAGCAGAAATAATACCACAGGTTGCCCCAACGCCGGCCAAAGGAACTCCAACGATTATTCCCGGCCCAGTAAGCGAAGTAGCAACGCCAGAGCCCGTTAACACAACAGATATGGATCCTGAAGTTATCGCAATCTTATGTAGCGTACTCCGGGCTCTAACGTACTTTTTTCTAACTTTTTCATAGTGTTTTGCCTGCCCTTCCAAGTAAGCCAGGATTAAGTTCGCTTTATTCAGACGAAAGTTTTCGGCGTTTAGTTCATTAGGTGTAGTATAGGGAACATCTGGGTACAACTGAGGTGCTGATGGTATAACATCCATTATATATACTAATGTACGACGCTTTTGGGAATGATATTGAGGAGCAGCCACATCACGACAACCGGGATTACTGGAATTGGAGAGCATTTAGGAAGATGTTTCCGCATGCAGACCCTAGTAAGTTCGAAAGAAGACCCGATGGGATTTACTATAAAGGCTCCAGAATGTACAGCAATGCGGACTTGGAGCCAAAGGCGACCGCCGAGCATCCTAAGACGGTAGAAAAGGAGTCAAACTTCCCAGAGAATCTATTAGTGACCACCCAGAATTACCCATTTTACGACAACAAAGGTGGAGCGGATGACTTTGCTAAGATGGTTACCTCCTTAGAAATCCCCGTGGGCCCTACGACTTTCAAGACAAAAGTCAGAGACATCTTTAGAGAAACTGCCATGAAACATAACTCGGGGAAAGAATCCAGAGAATGGTTATCAGGTCCCAACATGCGGTATTGGCCGCAGCAGTTGAACTTTGCTGTCTGGGCTGCTACTAAAGGATGTGGTATAGCCGCGGATATGTTCCATATTCCTTTCCTAAGATTCCACGTTGCCTTTACTATTCGTAGGATATTGTTTGAGTTAGGAGCACCGCTTCCTAGTGACACTATCTTTAAGCCGAAGGATAACAAATATGACAAAGTCGCATGGGAGCGATTAAGGAATGAGTTTAAGCTTACCAACCCTGATTTTCGCAACAAAGAGGGTGCCGCCCATGGTTTAGGAGAGACTTACACCTATGCTTCGTATGTTGGTGCCAGCATAGAAACGCCGGGCATGGGGTATCCCAGTTCCTACGAATTCTCAGACTTAGGAGGCAGCGGAACGAAGGGGAATTTAATTTACTACATAGAAAGCAAAGAAAAGTATCCTTGGGCGCCTTTCTTTGCCGCAAAGGGCATTGGTCTAAAGAATCTCGCAAGGATTAATCGAAGCATCGAAGCCTTTGTTTACTGCATTCTAGGGGCCCAGGTTAGCACTCGCAGCCCCATCGTAGATGCCTCCGGTGCGTCACAGGAAACACAACAAGTATTCCTTGTCCTCTTCGAAAGCGCTGTTATCGAGAATGAGATCTCTAAGTCGGTGCAGAGATATCAACTTGCAGTGCAGCAATCTAAAGTGCGGCTAGATTATGCCTTGAG
Organism: Actinia tenebrosa; assembly: GCF_029948245.1. Classification (NCBI taxonomy): domain Eukaryota; kingdom Metazoa; phylum Cnidaria; class Anthozoa; order Actiniaria; family Actiniidae; genus Actinia; species Actinia tenebrosa. The sequence goes on from NW_028292579.1 coordinate 23,634,265, forward strand.
TCCTGGTTGTTGGTTGATGCCTAGTAATTTGGTCATCAACGCCAATTCCGTTGTGGGTTACAACAACAAGCTGCAGCGAGCTACTAAGGATATGAAGTTTGGGGTGAATGACGTGAACTCTGACATGACCAAGGGCATTCCACACTACGTAGAGAAGCCAAAAAAGGAACACGCAGAAAAACCCGAACCAAAGAAGAAGCCTAAAAAGAAGGTCCTGCCTGCGATACCTGAGGAATATGACCACAACTTACTAAAGGCCGGCTTAGCAGTCGCGGGCGTTGGTCTGAGCTATTATATATGGCGATGAACAACCCCTACGTAGCTGGAGTAGATTGTGTCTATACGACTTACACAGGAGAGAAAAAATACACCCAGGCATCTTGGGTTGAAGGCACGGGCATGTCCGTGAATTTGAACTACTCAGGAAAGAAATTGATCCTTTGTAGTATTTGCATTGGCACGAGCAGCCATGCCAACGTGGGCTTCAGGTTCCTGGATGAGAATGGCATACTGCAGCCTATGCGTACGAAAACGAACAACAGGGAGCCTGCGCATTTCTCCGTAGAGCCGCCAACGAATAGCGCTGAGAATCTTACGACTTGGACTTTTCACATGGTTGCTGATTGCCATGGGAAGGTAAAGCTGCAAATACGCGTAGACGACATTGGGAGCGTTTGCGTAAATAGCATAGAAAATCAAAGGGATACGACCTATAACCACGAGACCATAAGCACTCTTACGGTGCTTAGCCTTTAGAAGCAAATTTATTTGCTGAAATATATGAATCCACATTGGAAGGAAGCCCATTACGCTTATTACTTAAGGGATGAGCGGTATACTGATCACACCTGGCTCGATATTGGGATGTGGGTTGAAGTTGGAGGTCTTGCGTTGATCGTTTGTAGCATTAACGTTACCTCGGGGCGGGCGGGAATCATAGGGTTTAGGTTGGTTGACGAGAATGATGAGCCCTTAGCTCCTTATAGGGCATTGACCAACAATCGAAGTCCTACTCATTTCTCGGCGCAGCCATATCCATTTAGTGCCGAGGCGTTTTATATGGCTACGTTTCAAATGGTAGTCAATTGTAAGTATGCTAAGTTACAGATTTACCCTGACGGTAGTAGCAATCTTGGTTATTATGCTTTCATAAATAGCACGGACGGATACGCTAACACCCCCGACAGGACCTGGCATCATAAGACCATTAGTACTATGACCGCTATACCACTAGTTCCGCATTATCAGGGCGGCGCGAATACTATCTTTACTTATCCCCAGTCGAGAACGCCTCGGACACCCGACAACGATAAGCCCGACATAATACATAAGGATAAGATCAACCCTTCATCTTCTTCAGGAGTACCACCCCAATAGCGACGACCAAGATCCAAATGTTGTTGCCCACAAACTTTAGCAGTTCTCCGCCGGCCCTAAGTGCCAAGGAAACAACCGAACCCAGCAGCCCAGGAAGACCGGCTGCCATCTTTTTTCCCAAGTCCGTCAGCCCACTGCCTAATTTCTTTACGCCCGCGCCCGTAGCCTTAAGCGTGGATAGGATAACTCCTACTACGCTTGAAATGGCGACCGCAAATGCCAGCGGAATACCATACTTCAAAAGGGCTCTTTTTACCTTTTCCTTGGTGGTAAGTCCCAGCTCCTTTTCCAGTTTTTCCTTTTGCGCCTGTAATTCCGCAAGGCGTATTTCAAGCGTATCTACTTCCCTTCGAGCTGCTTCCCTTTCTTCCTCGGTACGAGTTTGGTCCTCGATTACTTCTTGCTGCCGCTCTATTTGTCCCTCCAGGTCTTCGATGGCCTGATCTCTTTGCCGGATTTGTTCCTCCTTAGTATTGATTTCAGCCATTAACCGTCGCCGTTCCACTAAAGAGCCGGCTATGGTGGTTTGCAGGTTATCGGTATCGTCTTTAATTAAGTCTAACTCTTGCAGGGCGAGGTTAAGAGCCCTTTGAGTTTGATTTCTTTCACGTCGAATTTGGGTTCTTTGGTCTACCAACTCAGCTATTTCTTGATTTTTAAATTCGACTTCCCTCCTATGTGCGTCGGCAAGCCGTTGGTTTTGCTTCATGTATTCCTCCTCCCTTTCTTCCAACGTTTCCCGCAGTGCTTCCACTGAGGCGCCAGAGCTTTGGGCTTCTCCTAAGTCCTCCCGTGCTTTGTCTAATTCGCGCAGGGCCTGATCCACCTGATTTCCTATTTCTTTTATTCTTTCATCTTGATGGGCGGACTTCTTTTCAGCATCGGCAAGTAGCTGACCTTGCTTTGCATATTCTACATCTTTTTCTCTTAACTCCCTTTGCAGATCCGCGGCACGTTTTTCCGCGTTGGTCCTTTCGGTTAAGTTGTGCAGCCTTTCTAACAGGCTTCTAGTAGCACGCTGAAAGCCTCTTAATCTCAAGACGTCACCCCTAACGTTGCCCTCCTCATCAAAGAGGTTTTGCGGTTTTGTCCAGCGGTCTTTGTCGGGAAATCTTAAGTCTTGGACGCTTATGAGGACTTTGTTTCCCTTTTCCGTGAGCTTTACGTCGTCAGCATCAAAGTTGTCGTAGCGCAGCTCTAGCTCCTGCTTTGCCCACTCTACGGTTTCCCGCGCGGCTGCTTGCGGCTCGCCCATGTTTTGAAGCTCTATGTGCTCACGCGGAAACGTGTACTCGCGTGCTTTGGGATGTCTTAGGGCCTTTGCAATCCTATCCCTTAGGGAATCGTCGACTTGTTGGGTGGGAAGCAGTGGTTCTTCATCACCGTCGTTAATGTCAGCCTGACCTTCCTCAGTGGTGGGATCGAAGTCTGGATCCGTTCCTTCTACTTCCATTATATATGATAAGCTCAAAGTTAAATCCCAACGTATTACCTAAGCAGGTTGGCGGGCTGAAAGCGGAACGCACCTTTCACCGGGTCACATTCACGCCATCCAGCGCAAAGCCAGGGGAAACCCTGTACGTAGGCGTACCCCGCCTAACAGATAACCTAGTCTTAGTACCCGGTACCTTGGCTTTAAGGTTTGACCTAGCGGTGCAGTCAAGCCCCACAGACGAAAGGATTATCGTTAACAACGTGGGTCGCAACATTGTTTCTAAGATGCGCGTAAAGTTCGCTGGGGAATCCTTGCTGGACTTAAATAGGTACGATCTGTATACCACGTACAAAGACTTATGGTTAACAGCATTTGACCGCGCGCAAAGGATAGAACAAGGAATTGGTAGTGTCATTCTACGTAAGGTTCGCACACCTACGAAAACGCAACCTACTGACGGCAGCGGAGAAACCGCAGTGGCAGACGCAAAGCGAATAAAGACAGCCTATGGTAGCAAGTATGTCATACCACTGGACTTTGAAGTAATCACGAATCACGGTGTGTATTACCCAAGACAGTTATCCGAGCTACAGTTTGAAGTAACTTTAGCAGATGCTAATAACATCATTGGTGGGCTAAGCACTGCACTTACCACAACAACCCCATACTCTATTACCAACTTAGAGCTACAGTACGAAACGGTGTACAGCGAAGAGCTGGCCCGTAGCGCCGGCATGGAATACAGCTCCGGAAAGGCATTCCTTTACGACCACGTGGTGATGTATAAGACATTTAGCTTCTTGGATAAGACGGATGAGGTTATCAACCAAAGTATTAACCTCCCCCGAAGAAGTCTTACGGGGCTAATGCTGGTGTTTGCCAAACCCTACGAAGCCGGCAAGCGCAACTCCGAAGCCTTTCACAACCCCAACATTACTAACGTGGGGGTCAACATAAACGGCGTTCCAAACAAGGTCTACTCGCAGGGAATAAAGCCCGCAGACGTGTACAGGGAGGCAATGCGCAAGTTTGGCGACCAAATTAGCCCCGAGGAATTCTTTAAGGATAAGTACGCGTTATGGATTGACATGCGCACCATTAACGACGAAGACCTACATGGTCAGGGTTTGCGTCTAGTAAATACGCAGGATGGCATAACATTGGAGATCAAACGCACCAAAAACGCCAGTGCGGCCGACGGCGATAGGATAAACTGCTACGTTTTCGTGGTGTCGGACGCGCAACTGAGCGTAGAAATGAATCAGCTAAAGAGCGTTGCCTATTAATGACTTCGTTGCCTCAGCCATTCTAAAAATAAAATATTCCTTACGTATAATATGCTTCGCGTATTCGAAAACAACGAAACCAAACTGCAAGTCGTGCAAGGCGATAAACTTTATTTCAAAGCAAAGGAAGTGGCGCTGGCATTGGGTTACGCAGACCCAAAAGATGCGATTAAGGTGCATGTTCGTGATAAATACAAGGTAAGGCTTAGCGAACTCAAGGTGGAGGTGAATCGCCTCCCCTTTACTACGCAACCAAATGCCGTGTTTATCTCCGAATCTGGGTTGTATCAATTGATATTCAGTTCAAAGTTACCCAAAGCGCTGAAATTCCAGGATTGGGTCTTGGAGGACGTACTTCCTACGCTTAGAAAAACCGGTAAGTACGAAATAGAGCGACGGTTTGACACACCCAACAAATTAATCTTTAAGATAGAAAACGAGTTCGACCTGCATAAGAAGGTTGTCGATTACATACGCCGCTTTTACCCTCAAATGCTCATAGCGCCAGGCTTAGGCGAACTACAGGATTCTGACAGCAAACGCATAAAATGCTGGCAGAAAGGCTACCAACGCGGTCAACCTGACCTAATGATCCTGAATGCCCACAAAAAGTACCGCGGCTTCTGCATTGAGTTGAAAACCCCTAAAGGTAATGGTATACTTTCCGACAGTCAACGTGAACTTTTAGAAAGGTACGAAGAAAATGGTTATAAGACGTTAATCAGCAACGACTATGACGAGTTATGCCGCGCCGTTAGCGACTATGCGCGCGGCATCCGCATTCCTTGTCCGTGGTGTCGCAAGCGCTTCAAGACCACGGAAACGAGGGCAACACATTTAAGAATATTTCATAGATATAATGAGGCTGAATCTGATACATTGGCGTGACCTGATAGAAGGCGCAGCATACGAAATAAAAAATTACGTCGTCTTCGAAGACATCGACCGTTTACGGTTAGTCCTCAAAGACTTAGAAGGCAAGGAATATTCCCTTTGGGCGCCGGATTGCGTGCGGTACGTAATTCAGGGCGAGGAATTCACCCACTTACGCAGCTATGGTAAGGTAAATGGCCGATGGAAGTTTGACATTGAAAGGAGAGTCACTCCATCTCCTCTTTGTAGTTAAGCGCGTCTGCTGCGCTTTAGGATCCGCGGAGCACCAATGCCCCACGAAGGATCCTTCGGAGAATACCCTGTCGCAATGAAGGCAGGTGTATTTTTTACGTGGTTTGGGTATCGGTATGCAGTCGGCAGGTAGTTCGCAAGTAATACAGTCCATATATTGAAAGGGCGATTAGGAATCCTCCAAAGAAGGCGGCTGCGTAGGCTAGCATATACCTTTAAGAGGGGTTCTTATATTTATTAATGTTTCTTCTTTTCTTATTGAGTTCTGCATACCTTCTCCAAAAGGGGTTCTTATATTTATTAATGTTTCTTCTTTTCTTCTTAATAAACAATCAAAGAATATTAATAAATATAAGAGTGTGTTTTGAGACTCTTTGCGCAAACCCTGCTTTACTAATCCTTACGGGCTTTCCTTACCTCCATGTTCTGAGCATGCCAATCATCAAAACGATCCAAGTACTCCTTAAAACCACGTGGACGATGCTGCGGGCACAAACACTGCCAGATATGATCATCTCCTTTCCTTAAACCACCACACGCGTCACAGGGCGCACTCCAATACTCTGCGTTCTCCCAGCGCGTACCTTCGGCGCGGTCGAACTCCGTAAAGCGTTGGTCTATTTCTTTCTTACGAAGAGTTAACTTCCTTATGGTTTCCGCTGGGCAACATCTCGCAGCGATATCACCATGCTCCTCGCATACGACATCCAAATCATAATTACCACGACATCTATGTTGATGCCATGCGTCAGTTAAGAGCTCCCCGCAGCGCGCACACACATCCTTTAAACACACCCTATTTTCTTGGTGGTATTGCAACATTTGGGGCGTGCTAAAGAGCCGATTACAATCAGCACAGCGTCTTTCCTTAGACTTCAAACACACCCTTCCTTCCACGTGATATCGCAGCGCCTGTTTACTGCTAAATTGCCGGCTGCAAGTGCCACAGGTGGTGACGTTATCCACCTCTTTAAAACATACCTTCTTTTTTTGGTGATACTGCAAAGCCTGTTTGCTACTGAACTCCCTGTCGCAATCCTTACACTTCATTATATAATAAGAATTTATTAACCCTTATAAGGGATACTTAATAAAGTCCTGCACGCTTTCCTTCGCCCAACCGGCCATCGTCAAAAGCGCACCAAACCTTTCCGCACGCTTCAGACCGCACATTTCATCGTACAATTCCTGCACGCGCTCTTTCAGCCGATCGATCTCCTCCCTTTGCATTTCTATGGTGTCTCTTTTATCCTTTGCGTCGCCGGCAATCCTTCTTACTGCGTCCACTGGGTCCATCGTATATATAATGGATCCGAACCATATTCCCTGCAATGCTCTGATAGTAGGACCCACCGGCTGCGGCAAAACGCAGTTCGTCGTGGAGCAGCTATTAGGACCCTTTAGATACCGCTTCGACTATATCGTGCTACTTTGTCCCACCTACGTGAATAACCGCACCTGGACGGGCATAGGAGTGAAAGATGACGACTTCTTCGTAGATATCTTAGACCCTAACGAGTTATCCAGCCATCTTAAGTTCTGGCATAAGCAATTCCCTAAAGATACACAGACTTTACTCATATTGGATGACATCGCCTGCGGGGACGACGTAAAAAGACGCACCTCCGAGCTCGTTAAGCTCGCTTTCAGCGGCAGACACGACAATATCAGCGTTTGGTTGCTCTCGCAGCAGCTTACCAGCGTCTCTAAGCCCTTCAGGGAAAACATAGGCTCTCTCGTAGTATTTTATACTCCAAGTAAGTCTGACCTGGAAACCATCCTTTCTGACTACGGCGGTGAGATATCCAAGGAACAGTTACACGAATACATGCGGCATTTAAAAACGCACCAACATTCCAAGATGATCTTCTCTTTGAGGTTTCCCTACACGGTTGGAATCTATGATTCCTAATGTATATGGACATTGAGCAGCTCTTAGATTAAGTCCCCACACAGTTAGATGAAAGTAACCTTAAGGAACAACTCAACATCCTTGTGTCATCTGGGAAGTGCAAAGAAATGATAGGCAAGGAACTTACCCATGAGCAAGTTAATAAGCTGTCGGAAGAGGAAGTTAAAAAGTTCCATAAGAGATACGAGGCCGCCCTTGCAAGTAAGACCACGGGCGCCGTAGCAGACTCAGCTATTCGACTTGCGACTAAATTGCTTGGACTTGCGCTGCCCATAGACGACGTGGAGCAACTGCGGAAGGACATAAGCGAGGACTATGTCATCGCCCAAGAACTTAAGATAACCTGCGGCTGGTTGTCTTTGAAGTGCGGTAAGTTAATGGCAGTCGCCTCTGCGGCTTTGCACGTGGCTCAGCACGTTGACTTGAAGGAACTTGCGGGCACCTTTGGTGCCTCTTGGAAGGACTTCAAGAAGGACAGAGAAGTCGAAAAGGTCTTCCAGGCAGCACTTGCTGAGGTACCTGATCAAGTCGCCTCAAGTACTTAGTTAAGTCATCCCTAAGTACTTGGTCAGGTCGCGCCCAGGTTATTTCCAAGTCGTCCTTAAGTACTTAGTCAAGTACTTATCAAGTCCTTCAAGTCCTTAGATATAAATGAGTGAACCAGAGTCGAAGGTAGAGCAGCCCCAAGAGGAGCAACGAATCACCAAGGCTAAATCCCCAGGCAGAGTTGCCGCGGGAAAGAAGCTCGCGGAGATGAATAGGAAGAACAAAGCCAAAAAAGAAGAAAAGGTGGAGGAAAGAGAAGAGGAATCCTTCATTAATCCTGGGTACGTCATCGGCGCGTTAGGAGTTGCTATAGCAGCAGGTAGCCTCTACTTACAATGGCGGGCAGCAAAGCCAGGGGCGAAATTGGAGCCAGCGCATTACACGCCTACGGAGCCGCCCGTGAGAAGGAGCAAAATCCCTGAAATGGAGTAATAACCTTCTCGCTTTGTAATATAATGTCAACCGCGTTATTGAAAACTGTTGAAGAAGCAGCTATTATTACTTCCATCGTTGCGGGTATTGGTTGGGTAGGTAAGAAAGTGCTCAAAGAAGACTTTACTGAAGACCCAAGCAAGAGCTTCGCTAATTTTGCTAAGATGACCGCTGCCGTAGGCGGGGCTATCATGGTAAAGGATTACCTACGGAAGGAAAAGTACCTGCCGACGACGTAAGCTTTGCTTGCGTCTAATATAAATGGCTAGTTTAATCGCAGGCGGAGTTATTGCAGCTTTAGCATTCACTGGAGCTAATTATGGTGGTCAGTATTTGGATAGATTAGTCAGAGGCGACAAAAGCGGAGATTTAGCCGCCGAAAGGAAGAGGCATGATTTAGCGCTGGAGAAATATCAAAGGGACGTGGCAGCTTGGAATGAAAAAAGACAAGCTTACAGGGATTGGTTGGATAAGAACTACCAAGACAAGATGCAGGCGGATAAGAACTTTGAAAACACAGACTACGCCTTTAAACTTTATGCGCAAGCACACCCCGCGGCATTGACGGGGTTGAGAAAACCCCAGTTCAAGAATTACTACCAGCCTTCTAAGAAACAAAAAGATAGTGAGCTGGTCTTCGTAGGAATCGCAGGGCTGGCAGGAGGCGTAGCTTTGGCGTATCTGCTCTAACGAAGGAAACTGTGTTTCCTGAAATATATGATCGTCTTTTTGGAAAGCGACAAGAATGACTTTACCACTTATCTGAATCCCCCCATCAAAGCCCATAAGGTTAGGCTCATAAGTTGCTCTTTGTACAATTCTTGGTATAACCTGATTAGGGGCATAGTCACTGAGCATACAGGAGGATCTAACTATCAAGCCGTATTGCTGCCCGATGGACATTACACACCAATCACACTGGCCAAGGAATTAGCAAAACACGGTTATACTCTCACCACAGGATTGCCGCACGAAATGACCCTCAAACATAATATGTCAAATTATTCAATGACTTTTGGAAAGTCTGACCCATTGGGATCTTTATTATGTGCTTCAGGCAAGACGATTACCAACACAGCCATACCTGTGAAATGGAAAGTCGCATCCTCTTACGAAGTCTATTGCGATTTAGTCCATAGTTACAACAATGGAGAAAAGTCTTCTCTTATGTCCAAGTTTCTGCCCAAAGGTAATCCATTTGACTCAGAAGAATACACTCCCATTTCTTTGAGTTATGACTTGTCTAATTTGGTAGAAAGCATAAACATCACCATTAAAGTGGACGGAGAGACGGTGGATTTCAATGGACGTCAAATCAATCTCGTCCTGGAATTCATATAATGGGCCGCGTAGAGGATAAACTCAAAAGGATTTACTATGGACCCGAAGGCTATTGGAAAGGAGCGTCGGCCATCAAGAAACTCGCGACCGCGGCCAGGGTATCAGAAGAAACGGCTAAGAACTGGTTGAAAAAACAAACCCTCTGGCAGGTTTATTTTCCTGTGCCCAAGTACATTCCCAGGCCCAGCTTCACCGTAAATGCCCCCAACGAAGTTCATCAGGCGGATTTGCTTTTCTTACCACATGACAAGGTGAGAAGAAAGACCTATAGGTACGCTTTGACCGTAGTTGATATCGCAAGCAGATACAAGGACGCCGAACCCATAACCAGCAAGGATTCTGGGGAAGTCGCAGAAGCCCTAGGTAGGATTTATAAGCGCGTCTTGAAATGGCCTAAGCTGCTGCAAGTGGATGCGGGGACAGAGTTCATGGGCGTGGTTACTAAGACCCTGAAAGACCACGACACTAAGATTAGGAGAGCTGAAGCTGAGTACCACAGGGGTCAGAGCATCGTCGAAAGATTCAATAAGACCCTGGCTGAGCGTCTCTTTGGATACCAATATTGGAAAGAGCTGGAAGATCCCTCCAAACGCAACAGGGAATGGACTCAGAGGCTCCCCCAGGTCGTCGCGGCTTTGAACAACGAGGCGGCCAGGGCTACGGGAATAAAACCCAAGGATGCCATAAAAAAGAAACACGTGGAACACAAGTCCTACGTCAGAAGTTCGAGGGCGGTCGGACTGAAGGAAAAAAAGCTCCCCCGCGACATAGTGGTCAGATACCTCTATCAGCCGGGGGAACTCGAAGGTGGCAGTAAGAGAGCCACGGATCCTAACTGGTCTTTGGAAACGTATGAGATTTCAAAGTCCGTCACCAAGGAAGGGCAACCCGTGTTGTATTACCTAAATGGCCTAAGTCGCGGATTTGTCATGGAAGAGCTGCTCATAGTCCCCAAAGACTCAGAGTAGCGCTGCTCCACGCGCCCGATTGCACTCTAGGCATGTCAGTCTTACGTTGCCTCTGCAATGCCCGCGTTTGTTGTTGATACGATCCACGGAGAACTGCTGATCATCATTCGGGTCAAACCTCCATAGTAGAGGTATGTTGCATTTGGCACACCGTGCCCCTTTCTTCTTTCTTCTTTCTTCTTTCGGTGTTTCATTAGAAACACCGACGCAGCTCACACTAGTTTTTAGCTAGTTATATCTTTCTTATAGACGTCGTCCACGCATAGGTCAAACTTTATCCCCGCATAGCGGGGATCTTTGCTCTTTTCTTCGTCGTGGCGCTTGTAGCGAAGGAGTTTCTTGGCAATGTTCTCCTTTGCTATGTCTTCTGGGGTGCGGTCGTAACGCAGTTGCGGCCCCCAGGCTCTTTTTAACTGTTTGGCATATTCTACGCGGCTTACGGCGGTGTAGATAAGGTTGCTCCAACACAGCCGCTGGTCTATGATCCACAGCGTTTCTTTTATGGTAAGCCCCTGCGCACTATGGACTGTCATGCAGTAACCTAAGCGCCAATCTGGGTGGGAGGTAATTTTTTCCACCTTTTCTATGGGTACCCAGGCTTTATCATGTGTTACAGCATTTTGTAGTTGGATGTCGGTACCAGGTACCCAGACATCTCTTTTTTGCATTCGGGTATCGTGGGGTTTGTAAGAAACAGGTACGGGATGTGTAGGGAAGCGCTCTCGGTGTATATTTAGCAAGTCTTTCTGTATGCGAGACTGTGATGCGCGTTTGCTGCTTAGCACCAGATCCTTTGGATGCCATGTGTATAGAAAGTCTTCGTATTTCTTCGCTCGTACCCTCTTGCGTAGTATCTTGTTTTGTTCCGCGTCACTAAGGCCCCGAAGTTCTGCTTTCAGGTTTCTTATTTGATCCTTACTGCGGTAGTCGGTGTTAATTTCTTCGGAGTGGTCTACCATTTCTTTTAACCATTTATGGGGCATCTCTCCGGTTATTGGAGGAGGCTGGCAAGGATCTCCGGCGAATATCACTTGACACTTTCCACGGAGGAATTCTACAAATTCCTGCAGGATTTCTAAAGGAACGGTGCAAATCTCATCCCAAAGTATCACCGGGGGTATGTCGTGGATGGCTTCTGGTACCCACTTTTGACCATTCCAGCGGAAGAAGCTGTGGTAGGTCTGCGCGTCGTAACCCATCTCCGTTAATTCTCTTTCCAGACGGTGCGTTGGCGTTAACACCTTTATCTTTGGAAAGAGTTCCAAAACCCTGGTAGTTTTACCACTGCCTCCCGTTCCGTAAAGGTAAGAGAAGCGTTGGTAAGAGATTGGGTCCGCAACCGACGGTAGAGGCTCCCCGGTTGGTTCCACGCTACCGTAAAGATGTTCTCCGTGATATTCTACACGGCCTCTCCATGCTTTTATCTCCTCATCTTTGACGCGCCATTGACCACTTTCTGCAAGTTCATCGGCAGTGTAGAACTCCTGCATCTTCTCTAACACTTCTGGCTTTACATACAAGGAATCCGTGGCTACGCGTGGGATGTCCTCTTTGTCAAACCGTAGCAGCATTGCTAAGAGATTGATGTGCGCATATGCTAGCATGCTGGCACGCAGATGGTAATACTGTGGTCGATGGTCTTGGTAATAACACAGCGCATTCCATTTCTGTTCTTTTTGACCTTCTATGAAGTAGTCCCATTTCTCTACGGATACCATTGTCCCTTGGTCATGTGCACGTTTTATGAGGAAGCTTAGCTCACCGGCGTCTGTTATTAAGCGTCGCTGCATGTGTTTTTCGCCTTCTTTTGCGCCCTGTGTGAATTTACCTATGACCACACGCGCTGTGGGGTTGTGCTCTGGAAGCCATTGTGTAAAGGCGCTATGGCAGAGTATGGCTTCATGCGCTGTGTATTTTAAAAGCTTGCGCTCTTCGAGGAACTTCAGTAGGGGTATGGGTATCCATTCTTTCTCCTGCAGGTGCTTCCCATACCACGCGTAAATTATGGGATGTAAGTCTTTTGCTAACTCCCAGGTGGTCAGTCTGATGAACCCCGTTGCTGGGGCGTCGTAGTAACCCGGTAGTGACACCCTAAAGAATTGGGAGTCTGGATGTCCGTAACGGTCATAATACTCCTTACAATCCCCAAGGCCTTTGAAACTGGCGGGGTAACAGTGTTTCATATCCAACGACACGTACTCGTCTTCGTTGTACTCCATATTCCAAAGACCGCCGTGACCGTGTTCTACGCAAGCTTTGGAGATATCTTTGAACTCTTTTGGGGTAGGTTTCCAGCCGTTCCTTTTCTTCGCGGCTAAGAAGTCCAAGCTGCGAGAGCTGAGCACTTCGTCTGAAAAGTCCTCACCAAGGGTTTCGCAGGCGCTTTTAATGCGTTGATGTTCCACTTCTGGTCGGTATAAAGTACCATCTTGCGTCATGAATTGACATCCTTCTGAATCCATTAACCAAGTAGAATTCTCATGAACTAATTCTGTCAATGGGGAATTCTTAAAGACCTTTGTCTCCTTCTTTCTTGGGAACCTCAACTCCCTCCACGCGTGCGCGTTGTGTTGGTAAATGACTATGGGAGCACCTTTGCCTTCGTATTTATGCGTTCCTGGGTAAATAAAGCCGTCGGTGATATCTTTCACATGGATTCGCCTTCCTAACGTGGTTTCCAACTTCTTGATGTTTTCGATGGTTCCTCCAGTTTTACGAGTAGAATGCTCCCATTTCCTGATGGCTTCTCTTCTTTTTGGCGTAAGCTTACCACCCCGAGAGGAATCCTCGAAAAACTCCCTAACCAGCTTCCCAACGATGTCGCATTGGTTTAAGCTTCTTAACGTCCGGCTTCTTAATTTCGTATGCACCGTAGATGACCACGGTAACCGGGTAAGCGACCTCGTAGAAGAGCATGTCTATTCCCTCAAGTGCTCCCGGTCGTGTGTGCTTATTCAAAACGAACAGGTTCTGCTTACCAGACGCTCTGATAGGATTACGACCCTTTTCTATTATCCACTCACCGTCTAAGTACTTTACGAATGTCAACTCCAAACGGTAGTCACCGGCCGGCATTCTGTTGATTATCTTTTCAGCCATTTTGTGATTCATAGTTTTGTCTGTCTTTCCCTCCATAAATGTAGCGAAGACAAAGTCAGCGTCTGAGTTATCCATCACCTGATTTCCGAGCCTGCGCACAGTTTTGTTTTGAATGTCGTTGATGGTGGCCATGTATATCTAAGGAATATTTTAACCTCCGTTTGCGATAAATCTGCTGTACCCGTCTTCGTAAATCCGCGAGTTAAACCCGTATATCTTTGGCATCGATCGCGAGTCCCCCTACCTGCTGCTAATGCACTCAACGTCATAGTTTGCATTGGACGCAGCCCAACATATCCAAACGCGCTCAACACTCTATTTCATTGGATTTGATTATCACAGTTTAATCCACTAGTTTTTTCATACAAAAATAATAACTAATAATAATTATTTGTTATAGTATAACAAATGAGAATCTTGTCAACTGGGTCTAAGGTTATTTCAGTATTAATTAACATTGACAACAAACATGCACATATTCAAATATAATTTATAAGACACACTTAAAGCATTGATCTGTTTGATCAAGTACTTCACACAATTCTTAACTTTTGGTAAAATTTTTTGTTAATTAGTGTGTCGCCATCGAAGACTATACTTTTTTGCACTCAAAGATGTGTAATATAGTCTCTTTCAAAGTTCCCTGAAAGGTAGCCGTTTACACATAAGATATACGCTAGTATTGGTCAACAATGAACCACTTTGAACACTTACCACGTCGACGGCCAGTTCATACATACATACATACACTTTATTGGACTCCCAAAAGGGCTTTTCAGGCCAATTTACAATAAGAACATGAACATGCACTTAGTCGTCAAACAAAATTAATTGTTCGATCGAACCATTATCTATCGATATTAATCTAGTTATGAGATGTCAAATAATGATTGTACTAATTAGGACCTTAGTTCATCTATGATCTCAGTTTTTTTCTAACCACAATATGTTTACTTCCTGGAAAAGAACCACTTTATCTGGAGCACATATATATTTGATAAAATGATATATGCCGGTCTGTCCTATCAAGCTGTTGTTTCTGGCTGTTACTGGCCAAAGTTACTGTTCGTTAAGTTACTTAATGCCAGTGATTGTGGTATTACAATGTTATTTAAAAAGATTAATTCCTTTCTGAGTGCTGGCTAAACTCCGCCACAGTAGAGATTTGACACTTGACTAATCTACCTCAACCACGTCTCCCTTAATGAATAGCCTCCCTAACACTCTCAAATGCTTTGTTTACAAAAGATAAACAGATAAACAGATAAACAGCATAATTCAAAGCAGTGTCTTCTAATGACCTACTTTAAGCCAACTGTGACGATATTATAACAAAGCAAATAAAGTTGGAATAGCCTTGCGTACTTAAGGTGAAAAACAATTTCTATTGATCAATAATCAATTGAAGTTTGCCTCAAGTAAAACACACATGTCAAGCTGCTATATCTATTATATGGACACGTGTACGTCGTGTCGTGTAGGTGCGTCTAGGAAACAAGTAAGTTGTGACGTATTTCTTACGTCATCGCCAAGGTCCTAACTTCTCTTGCACAGTTATAAAAACCCGACAAAATCGTTATCTCGTTCCAAAACTAAATCATCGCACTTACAGAAGCGACTTGGACAAGATTAACTTAAGGTTAGAAGAATACTTGAAGTACCAGAGAAAGAGAGAACACTGACCATAACGAAAACGAGGTATTGGACACTCTTTTAATCTTGTACACTGGACTAGAGCCAGCCTGAATGAAACCGCTTCATGTCGTAATAAAATAATGCTTTTAATCTTACCAATTCCTTCCAGAACGGCTTAATTAAGTTCTTAGTTAACCTAACCCCAACATATTATAACAATTTATGCATAAATCAAGCTATTATTGGAAATTTTTTTGTTAGTCAAAATTTTTAGAGGATTGCCCGGAATTTAATTTCACTCAGCTCAAAAGAAGCAATGCAGTCACTGAGGGAGAAATAAGTATGGTTTAAGGCTATACATACATACATATAACCTTACTGAAGTACAAACAAATGCTGTGTATGTGTCTGTTATCTTGTTTAAGTAAATAATTCTAATCATAGGCAATTCAACGTAAAGCATTTGGGAAAAACATCTACATCTATGCATACTCAGATCTTCGGTGACCTTCCTCTAGTCTTATGCTTGCTGGAGGCCCGAAAATGAATGAGATTAGCCGCAGCATGGGATTTTAAGCTTCTCAGCATTCTTGTTTCATAAGTTATGTTTAGAACCCGATGAAATAAAGTGGTTTGAATTACTATTTCAGATCAGCTGGATGACAATAGAATAATAAATTATTTTATCTTATAAGCAAAGATTTCTAAAATTGTAACTGGTTTCTAAGGCTGAAATACTGCGATCTCCTTAACAGCGTATTTGATATCGAATTGCCTCATGCACGGTCACTAGTACGAGAGCGTCCGTGTCACTGATAATAGTATATTTACTTGTTCTGATTTATTTTATTGTATGTAATGTTCGTAGGGAAGTGCCTAGCATAGGACTCAGTAGAGTCCCGTTCGCGCTCTCCCTATTGAGTAGTCTTTCATATTATTTTTTGATTATGTATACATTGGGGTAGAAGTCATTACCCTCATCATTGCCATACAACATTAAGAGTGTGTTTTCGTAAGGCTTTCGGTTGACAAGTGTTTTATTCGGAGCATGATTCAGTGTTCCGATCGATAACTACGGTAACGCAGCGACACGAGTCTAGAAAGTCTTTTTTTAAGCTGGTGAACCTATGTTGAACGTACGCCGGCAGCAAAACCACATACTGAACATTGTCTTTTTCCTCACAATTGTTTTATTTTGTTCACTGTATTTATCTTATGATGGCCGAAAGTTGACTTTGTTTACAAAGCTGTACGCAAAAAGAAACCTTTATTAACAAATCGGAACGAGCTTAGTTTATAATGAGGCTATACAACGATTAAAGTCGCTTGTTATAATCGATGCATTGAATTGAGATATCCTTTGTCGTAATTTTATTGATTATTTGTTGAAAATCAGTACCAGTAGATGTGGCTGTTACATCACTTCACAACGCTGTGAGAAAATCACAATCGAATTGGAATTTAGAAGTTTATTTTTACGGCGGAGAGAGGAAACCGGAGAACCCCAAAACCCTCCAAGCTAAGCAAAGGTCGGGAAACTCCAACGAAAACCTCTACTCGCATACGTCACCACTAAGCCTCCCGACAGGACTCAAACCCGGGTCGCAATATCATTAAGAGGCGACGCATTATCAGCGCACGTATAGGTCCTTTATTCTATTGTGTGTTCAGCTTATAGCTGGATCATTTATTAATATTTTCATATTTCTTTGTACTAATTGTCAGAGTATTTGGTGATGTCTTATGCAACAGTAGCTGTTCTTCTTGGGCTGAGCGGTTTTGTATTGGTGCATGGAGAAACAACAAGCGCCAAACTCGAGCAGCAGTGGGATTCAGGGTTTAAGATGAACATTCGAATGCAACTCCTTGAAAAAGTAACCGGAGGATGGAAAATGACTATAAGATTCACCGAACCAGCTCCGGGGCTCCAGATATGGAAAGCAAAGATTGTATTAGTGTCAAACGATGCAAAGGTTTATGAACTGAAGAATATGCCATGGAATTCTGACTTGGGAAAGTGCTCTATTTTAAAAATGGCGTTTCTAGCAAGTAAGTCGACAAATGGAAAGCCAGCACCAGATGCATTTGTGGAGTTTCGAAGAAACACTCATGTAGAGTTGAACGCAGCAGCATGCTCAACGACAACATCAGCACCATCAGCAACACCGACAACAACCACAGCACCCCCGACAACCACTAGGCCAATAACAAAGCCAACCAAGCCAACGACTAACGCTCCGTCGACATCCACAGCCTTTCCACCCAGTTCTTCACAACCAACAACACATCAAACAACCATGACTCCATCAACTGTTCAAAGGAAAACCAAGACTCTAAAGCCAACGACAAGCTCAGTCACAAGCACACCAACGACTTCCACTGCTACAACATCACCATCCCCGTACAATTACAGCAAGGTTTTACATGCATCAATATTATTCTACGAGGCACAACGATCTGGGAAACTCCCTGCTACAAATAGAATTCCATGGAGAGGTGACTCCGCTCTTTCAGACCGTGGAAATAATGGAGAAGACTTGACTGGTGGATGGTATGACGCTGGAGACTTCGTCAAGTTTGGTTTTCCTATGGCGTCTAGTGTAACTGTATTAGCCTGGGGACTCGTGGAGTACAGAAATGCCTACCAAGCGGCAGGAGAATTGGATAATGCGTTGGACTCTATAAAGTGGGCAACTGATTACTTTATCAAGGCCCATACTGCAAAGTTTGAATTCTATGGACAGGTTAGTGAGCTCTCGAAAGTCGGGTATTTGGAGGGGGTGCTCATACCCCTCGACGTTCGGATACCCCTGAATGAAAAATGTCCTCTTCCATTTCGATATTAAATTCCACTCGTTATGTTGTATGTAGTACATCATACTTTACCAATTATCTCCTATATCTCGGTAAACAATCAACTCAATCATATATATTTTTTCACATTTCTATTATATGTCTACTTCGTAGGTAGGCGATGGTAACGTTGACCACGGGTATTGGGGCCGTCCCGAAGACATGAACATGAAGCGTCCTGCATTCAAGATCACCCGAAGCAAACCAGGCTCAGAACTAGCAGCAGAAACAGCCGCTGCTCTCGCCGCAACATCTATTGCCTTTGCGCATACCAACCAAGGCTATGCTAGTACTTTGGTGAAGCATGCTGAGGAACTGTACGAGTTTGCTGACAAGTATAGGGGAAAATACAGCGATTCTATTCCAAATGCTGCATCCTTCTACAAGTCGCACAGTGGATTCAACGATGAGCTGGTGTGGGGAGCCGCCTGGTTGTACAAAGCTACCAAGAAGCAAGCATATCTTGAAAAAGCTGAACGATACTACACCCAATATGGCATAAACAGTAAGCCTTGGGCTTTTTCATGGGATGACAAGAAGGCTGGAGCACAAGTATTATTGGCAGAGATAACAGGCAAGGCAACCTATAAGAAAGACGCCCAGACATTCCTAGACAGTTGTTTACCAGGTGGAGACGTTCAATATACACCCAAAGGGCTTGCATGGCGAGACACATGGGGTCCCAACCGCTACTCTGCAAATACAGCTTTCCTAGCTCTAGTTGCTGCTGACCTGGGAATAAAACCAGAAGCATACCGCAACTTTGCAAGAAAGCAGATTCATTACATGCTTGGAGATAGTGGACGCAGCTTTGTCGTTGGGTTTGGCGTTAACCCTCCCCTTCGACCTCATCATCGGTCCAGTTCCTGTCCATCCAAACCCGCATCGTGTACCTGGAATGACTACAACAAACCTGGCCCCAACCCACAAACCCTTACAGGCGCATTAGTAGGTGGTCCTGATAACAACGATCAGTATGAAGATAAGCGATCCGACTACATCAAGAACGAAGTGGCTACTGATTATAACGCAGGGTTTCAGTCTGCTGTAGCTGGTCTAAAGCTTCTTGCCATGGGTGCATGAACATCCCATTACTACAGAGGTTTTGACCAATACTTCCGTAATACAACTAAAAAAGCAGCTTAGTTTAGGTCCCTACAGATTAGCACCTTTTGATTAATTCATTACTTTTATGGTCAAATTATTATTAAAAGCTCTCAATTCTTATGCAAAACTATTGCTGTTTTACTCTTTATTGTAATTGCTTACTGTCAATCACGTGACTTTTTCGAGTTGACTGGGGGCAATTAATATACAATTAGCAAATTTTAAGTCAAAGCATACAACGGTTATCAAAGTATTGTTTTTGACTATTTCTGCCTGACACCAGAAATCAAGATACACGTACAACCTCCAAGATCCTCCAAGCTTCTAAATAGTAATTTGCTCCCCCCCCCCCCCTCCCATTCAAAACACCAGTATATTACCGGAAGTGACTGTTTATTGATAGTAACCTATAGGAATTGGTACAAATGTTGAGCCTTTGTTGCTTCATAGAATTATGAGTTATGATTACTTGATTATATAATGCGTTCATTCAATGATATCCTGATTTGTGTGTGTGTGTATTTTGTTCGAAGCACTTTAGCCCTAGCTAGTCGAAAAACTCGCAAAAAGCTCTCAGTGTAGTATAAATTTTCAAACGTTTAACGCTATCGTAATCATTTCTTTTGTCTTTCTCACTCATTTGGAATGATATATGATCTTACTGATTGCTGTCCAACTAT
Source organism: Actinia tenebrosa (assembly GCF_029948245.1). Taxonomy (NCBI): domain Eukaryota; kingdom Metazoa; phylum Cnidaria; class Anthozoa; order Actiniaria; family Actiniidae; genus Actinia; species Actinia tenebrosa. Next base: position 23,654,061 of record NW_028292579.1, read on the forward strand.
TCAAGATAGAGTACAATATAAGGCAGGAGAAAGACTGGAGCGAGTACAAATATCCTGCGATATTTGTACTCTAGGTTGTTTTGTACAGTAAAAAACCGTTTTTGAAAACTAGGTTTTTAAGAATATTCCTTTCGAAGCCTTTTGGGGGAAAACTAGGCTCAGTTGGATAATAAATGACTTATTAGACATTTCACCCTAAAACGATCTCTAATAATATCTATGTGTATGTGCGTATACATACGAAATTAGATCCCGCAAATACCACCACCCACAGCCACTATCAAAAAAGACAAAAGTCAAGCTAAAAATTTTTGCGTACCGTTAATAAACCTATGCTGAGATTTCGTTTCTGACTATAGGGCTAGCGCTGCTGTACAACACCAAATGATATTAAAAAGAAAAGGGTCATTCATTGTGGATTTAAATCAGATATGACACTTCTTCGTTTGTCTCACGAGTGACCGGTTGGGTGGACCACGAACCGCAAGTTTCGGCTGCTTTACTGCTAGTCTTCGTCAGGCGATGGTGTAGATTGGAAGGTTGTCTTCTAATATACTGAACGTCAGTCTCGGCGAATGTCATCCTATGAACCAGACTGACGGTATAAGTACACCATCTCGTGATGAAGACTAGTAGCAGTAGCAGTCGAAACGTCGCGGTCCACCCATTTTTGAACATCATGGGTCTCTCTGTACGTTCCAATCCTTTTAAAATCCACACGCAAAAACATATATAAAATCATAGTTAATGGAGTGGAATGGTTTGAAAACTCCATAGAACAAAGCTATTGTTTTGCCTTTGATGAACCAAAGCAAGTATGGCTGAAAATGCTCATTTCCTTATTATTTTCATGTATGAACACTTTGAAAGTGAAAACTTTCATTCCATGACCAGAACCATGCGTATATGTATTTCCGCTCGGATACAGTTAAGTTACTAGATGATAAAAAAGAAAGCATTAAAAAGGGCAATTTCACTTTCAATAAACAATAATACTAATCATATACTAGATTAATTAACAAATCAGTTATATATACATATTTTAAAACGATTTTTGAGGGTAAAAAACTTTTATATTCCCTAATACTGTGCACTGTCAACATCATATATAACAATGAACAAAGACCAATAAAAATGATACTGTTAAAACCGGACCAACCTCACTGGTGGCTATGGCCCTACACTATGGCAATACTTACAGTTTAGTGTAATCGGGGTCGCTAACATAAACGAAAGTGAACCGGTGCCATGGTCAAGACGATCACTTCCGTTGCCTTTTTGACCGCCCACGAACACGATTGTTTACTTCGGCATCCCTAAGTGGAAGGACGAAAATAGACCTCAATTAATATCATATAAGAATATTCTTAATTTCTACTGCAACTGCTAGTCACGACTGCACGGAAATCAAAAGCTCTTTCCCAATTTTGAATCATATCTCGAGAGAATGAAATATGAATTTGAACAAGGAAATATTTGGTTTTCCTAGATAAATTTTGTTGGCACTGGCAGATTTGGCGAAAATACCGAAAGCTTTCCGAATGTTGTTTTTGATCTAACCGAGTGGTTTCCGATGGACAGCCCGATGATTGTGCATTGTTTTTCTAGCGATGTGATTGGCCGAGGTCAAATAAATTACTAATTCTAGAGATAATTTATGCGGGCCTGTCAAAACGTGGGCGAAATCGCGGACCAAAATCGCTCTGAAACCGAGAGACCAATGGAGGTTGAAGTCTGCTATTTTCTACTTGTGTTTTCGACCTAAAGCAGCCATCATAGCCTGGCTCCCTTTTCAGAATGGGTTGCACTTTAAGTGCAGAAGAAAGAGCTGCCATTGCAAGGAGCAAAGCGATTGAAAAAAATCTCAAACTTGAAGGAGCTCGGGCGGAAAGGGATGTGAAACTGTTGTTACTCGGTAGGACTAAGACGGTTGTTTGCTTGTATTTTGGTGTATTTATGTCTGGGATACGGCAAATATTCCTTTAAGACCGAACTCATTTTACAGATCTTTAATAACTTAGGATATCTGAGCCTTGCTTTTTGAAGGTATCTTGCTGTAAGTGAAAATATTTAACCAAGAATGTTGCAAACATAGAGGGATATGCAGTTGATTTCAAAGTTGGAGTTGAGCTGTTACGAGGAGGCGTGGACTTCAACCTCTCCTACAACGATCTCGTATAGTTTGCACATTATTTCATATTTAAGATATTAAATCTAAGGCTCTGATGGCTCTAATTTATCTGTGTTTAGGTGCAGGAGAGTCAGGAAAAAGTACGATTGTCAAACAAATGAGGTATGGGTATCGTATTTTGACCTCTTCCTTGACTACAGATTGGGTGCAACTAACTTTTATTTTCGTTTCTCTGTTATTTTGGTGGAGTTAAATGTGTTCATCGATTGTTGACTTTATATTCTCTAGGATCATTCATGATCATGGCTTTTCACCCGAAGATTACAGACAGTACAAGCCGCTTGTTTTTAGCAATACCATCTACTCTCTTCTTACAATTATCCGTGCAATGGATAAATTACGGATTGACTTTGAAAACGATGAAAGACTGGTGAGATTTCGATACACTTTTTTGGTATTATTTCATGAATTTATTCCTTAGTTTATGTGAGTCTCAGTTATCGCGTTTAAAAATCACTTAAATGGCCTCACACCTCAACAAACTGTTGCTCCTTTACCCCTCTCTCTGGCTGAAGGCTATTCTTATTGTTTGCTGGTCTTTCAGATGGATGCTAAAATGGTATTCGATGTTATAGCCAGAGCAGACGATACAGAACCTTTTTCTCCCGAATTAACCGAGTCTATGAAAAGATTATGGCAGGATTCTGGTGTGCACAACAGTGTTTTAGTCGATCAAGAGAATATCAACTCGGAGATTCCGCTAAATAGTAAGTGAAAATATTAAAAAGTACGAGTTGTGAACACAGTGACATCATTTTACTACAGTCCAACTTATTTATTCAGCACTCCCCATTTGAATAGCCTATTTTTGTATATATTTTTCACACTTATTAAAGCCATAGTTGTTTATCATCAGAAACGTTATTTGTAAATTTTGAATTAAATACCTATCAAAGGTTGAATGCTTTTTGGATAAATTCCTTTGCTGATTTGATGGTTGGGTAGTAGTGATATATACAGTACTATCATATTATTCTTGAATCAGTTCCCCAAAGACTTGGAGTAATATTTAAATTGCTAAAGGCGGGCTTAGGAATAAACCCAGTGAGAACGTAATGTTTTGGATGCGTTTTGACGCCAGTACTAAAACAGATTTCGCTAGAATCTAGAGCTATTAGAAACATTGAATTATTGAGAAGCTGTCCACCTTTATATGGCTTTTTCATTTTGAAGAGAAATTAGAAGAAATACTTATGAAAAGTAAATAATAAATTGTTTTCCGCCTTTTCTGCAAATAGCTAGCATTGTACCCTATTATATTGATACACTATTAAGGTATTTTTTTCTTCCAACAACATTTCTGGGATCATTGGAGCGTGTTTGTTTACAAATAATAAAATTTAGTGGAATGTAAAATTGACAGAAAATTAGTATACACAACATTTAGTGTACAGAAAGGTGTCTGGGACAAAATTCTCAAAAACTCCAACAAAATCCAAAATAGGTTGTTTTGCTTCCTCTCAGACTTCTTGAACTGTTATTATCCATTGGCTTCCACTAACCTATATATAGTTAGGTCATATTCTACCAATGCTAAATAGAAATCAGAGATCCTTGTTTGACCAACAGAGTTGGAAATGACGCAAATAACATGTTCTATCACATACTTAAATCTCAAGTATGTGTCCATGTTTCAGTGTTTTTCACAGAGACATATTTTTGTTGAACTTAAATCAAGAAAGGTTATAGAATGTGCTGGAACTTGGGAGCAACTGTGTTGTTTTCCAGCTTGTTTACCTGGATTTAAATTTGCAAATTACGTCTATGGCAAGTTTTTCCCCTCCAATAACAAGATATATATGTTAGTATTGGAAATGAATTTATTGTTGAGTGTATTATGATCCTGGATATTCTGGACATAGTTAATAATGTTTTTACATGTTCAAAAAACCTGGAGGTGTTTTCTAGTGGTCTGATTTTTTGTGTTAATATTATGTAAAAAATAATGATGTCATCTATTAGTTTTTAACCCTGGAAGTAAAACATATCATGCAGAGCTCTACAATTTGCATTCATAATCAAGCACTTGCACCACTCTATCAATAACTTATATGACTGTGATGTTTTTAACAACTATTTTTTGCTCATTTTAACTTGATTTTTCAAATTCACAACTAGATTCATGTAGCTATCTTCTTTTATTATGAATCAGCATTTTATTGGCATTGAAATTTTAGTTCGTGGTAAACAATCATGTTGACATTGGGAATGTGCTTACAAGAAACTAGAAAGTTATTTTGTTGACTAATTAATTATCTGTTGGCCAGTGTTATTTTAAAAACAAAAATTTAAGTGTAAAAACCTAACTTGAGTTTATTTTTACTTCTTTCAGCTATGTGTGTGTTGCTTTTGAAAATAAACAGTGAATGAACTTGAACTTGAATTAGTTGTTTACAAGCATTGAGAGTCTGATACAGACAAACCCTCAATAGAAAGATAACAAAACTTTCTCTTATATATTCAAACATATGACAAATGCAACTTTCCACAATATATATATAGCTCAACCAATTCCATCTTTCTCAAGTGAACTAGGAATGAGCTTCCATAATAGCAGTTCTGATATTTTCTTTCTTGGAAATGATTGTAGTTGACATTAAAGCTAATGTAGATCATAACAGTCATGATAGTAAAATAATGTCTTACCATAGGCCAGGTGTGTTTTTGTGTGTTTTAATTACAAAACACTAGATTTTACCCATTCATTTGAAATAAAAATAAATAAAAAATGGTGAAGTAAAGTTTAGTATCATGTGGTCAATTTTCAGTTGGCTTGTTTGACAAACATTTACATTACACTTAGCCACAACTATATGAGTTGTTGTTATTACATACTCTTGTGCATAGAATTAACACTGATTGCAGATCCCTAGAGCCTCTCATTTTGATGCAAAGGGATACATTAAGTAACTTGTTTTCTCACTCTTACTATGAATTTTTCCCTAATTCTGATGAGTTTTTAAATGTGGATAATATTAAATAGATAGTAATTACATGTCAACACACACATATAGCTCTCATAAGCGCTTTCAAAATCTCTTGTTTTTAAGGTTATTTTGTGAAGTTTAGACCCATATGGGGGGTTAAAATTATACACAGCATTTATCTTTATAATCTACTCAGTGGTAGATCCAGGGGGAGGGTCAAACTCATTAGGTTCAATCATGGTTTAATTAATTTTAAGGGGGTGGCTTTTACATAGAAAGCACCACATAGCATATTTTTAAAGGTCTTACCTTATCCTGTATTCTTATTATTTTTCAATTCCAAGGGGAGTAACAATTCACCCAAATCATCCCCCCTGGATCCACCCTTAAAGATCACTTTTATTTAAGTGTCTAGTCATTCTAGTGCTTTTGCACTAATTGGGGACACTTTCTGCTCACACGCACTACCACTACATTTAATATTTTATGCACACAACGCTCAGCTCACATGTTGATTTTTACGGAGTATTGAGTGTTGCGCATTTAATTTCCATAGCTTGAGTATTTGTCACTGAGTTTTATTACTACCTAAAGAGTGAGACAAAAATTGATTGTGACAAGTAAATTGGCAATAGACTACCATCAATTAATTAATCAATTAATCAACTAAAGGCATTAGAGTACTTACGGGGCTTCCAAATCAGACGCACAAAATCTTACCATTTGCCATCGTGCCAAATTAGGGTTTTTGTGGAGTTTATTCAAGACATATTCTAAAACATCGATAGAAAACATAAAGATTTCAAAGGCACGTGTCCATGGAATGTCATGGAAATGCATTGATTGACATCCAGCAAAACCTACTTTGTCGTGACGACAATTGTATAATTTTGCACAAATTGGGAATAGACCTCTTTAAATTACCTTCGTTGTTTGTTGTGCACATTTCAGACCATGATGCCACTCTTGGGTGTTGATTCTTTCATTCTGAAATATTTTAAAATGCTTATCATAAAAAGATCAATTCTTAGGGGAATGTCACATGGTCTGAAATGGGCAATTTGCATACGATGGGTAAGAGATCTATTATGTGCTGTAAAGGTAACATACATGCAGGGAATGCTTTATTTGATTTAGAGTGATTTAGTCTATTGCTGATTTATCTATTGCAATTTTTGTCTTGATCAATACATGCATGTAATAACTAAGAAAGCATTTTTCAATTTTGACAATGGTACTTCAAGTTCTTCATGTTGATGAGAGAATATAGTTCTTTTAAGCACATTGGTGTTTCAAAGCTTTATAATTATAAGCTTTTGTGGATCATTGTTACAGGTTAAATTTAATTACACATAAGCAAATTTTTTCAAATCATGAATGAGAGGCGTTTTACATTTGTGTTGTTTTACGTTTACATTTAAGTGCTTTTCCCTTTTTCCCTCTTTTTTGCAAGCACCCACATCCCACCTGGTTATGTAATCAAAATTGTAACCCCCTAACCCACCCCCCCCCCACCCCCCCCCCCCCCCCCCCCACACACACACACACACCTCCCAAGTGTTCTTACCAGGCCGCACCATTGCAAAATTCAGGCATAAAAAACAGATATGGCACACAGATGTCAACTCTATGCACCCCCAAGGCCGCATGAATTATCCAAAGAATACTTCCTGATAGTTTTAAAAGATTTATAGTACTTTTGAAATATTCAAAGTTGCATTATATTGTCAATAAACAAGGTGAAAGTCCACATGAAGCAACACGAATTGAGCATAGCCACCATCTTGTATTTCACTCGCCAAGAGGTCTGGGACTAGTCTGTGTTAACTGACCTTGTTATTGAAGGCTCAAGTATGGCTGCCCAGCGAAATTTTATTTGGTTGTCACTACTAATAAAACTGTCTTACATTGTGGTAGATTTGCAACAGAGTTACTGGCAAAAAACATTATTATTCTTTGTTTTAAGATTTTGGAAATGGACCATCCAGTTTTCTAAATGGCCCCTAAATTTTGGATTGGTGGGTCCTTTGACCCCCTGAAAGCAATTCCTGGCCAGAACACTGCCCCCAACCTCCCTCCTCCCACCATTAACAAACCTTTTCAGAATTGTAATCTAAATTTAATAGTAAGACAGATTTCATAATGAAGCTGTAAAAATGAAAACTTTGATGCTTTGATATTTTACATTGAAAACAAAATAATCTTCTCTTTTTAAGTTTTTACGCCTTAAATCACTGGCTTCTGACAGAGTACGGAGAAAAAGCTTAAATTATGAGGGATTTTTTTTCCTGATTATGTGGAAAGAATGGAAAATTATGCGGGGGGAAATGCGGCATTACGTAATAACAACAACAAAAGCAAACAACACTTCATTGTTCAAGAAATACAATTTTGTTCTTTTTTCCTTAAAACGATTTGTTATCATTTTTTAGAGTTATTATGTCAGAAGCCCTCTTTAACTTTCGATTTTTATACAGTATGTATCTATAGGTGGGGTTAAAAAAATTGCATCTGTCTTCCTTCTCTGATTTCTTTAACCAATGTTTACTGCAATTGTCAATAAGACAAGGAGTCTGTAGTGAAGACTAGTCACTCATTGGAATAAGGTTTTTCAAAGCCACAGTCAAAAGCATAAAATGTATCAACTGATTTTTGTAATTGAGGGGAGTGAAAAATAATAATTTTAGCATGCAGCTTGAAGCTGCCGAGTTTACTTAATATTGAATACTGCAGCTATGAAGTCTTTTTTTGTTGTTGACTGTTTTGATATAATCGACCTTTTATCTTCTTTTAGTTATTTAGATTCATTAGATCGGATAGGAGCCAAAGACTATGAAGCAACGGAGCAAGATCTTCTAAGAACAAGAGTGAAAACAACTGGAATCGTGGAAGTACAGTTTGATCACAAGAGACTTCACTTCAAGTAAGAGGAACTGTTTAGTTGTATACTAGCCAGTTTTCTGATGGCTACTGTAGGGATACATAGCTGAGGGTTTTTATAAGTAGGACACATATAGTGCTGGCTTAAAATTTAACATGTGCAGTCTAAAATACCATGATACTGGAATAGTTTCCCATTGGCCCCCTTTGCTCTTTGTTCCCTCTTGGTTGCAAACTGTCAACTCATTTAATTATGTCAGATGCATCTAGCTGGGTGTGAACACAATGTAACCAAAAAACAAGTTCTGTGTCTTTTAATTTGCAGCAGCATAAGTTGCTTGATATACTGCATTGTACACCAAAACATGTTCTTACCAAATTCATAACTAATATGAATGTTTGTTGGGCCATGAATGATCAATATAATCCATACATGTTGTTGCAAGCACTGGAACTGTTGGCATAGGAAAATAGCAAGTTTAAATAACAGTATGTCCAGACTCTTCAGCCAATGCTGCATTTTAAGGATAATTGTGTACTTAATGACCAGTCAACATAATGTCTATGTGTTAGTTGACAATTGGCTAACAGTCAGCCAATGCGGCACTTGCATGGAGCATTGGCTGATTGTAGGCTGTGCGTTGACTACAATGATTGTTAACCAACATGTGTATGCTGGTCATAAAGTACATGATTACCCATTTTTATTCAAAATTTGATACTGATTTGTTTATATGATTTTTTAAATTTTTTGTTTTTTCCATCGCAGGTTAGTTGATGTTGGAGGTCAACGCTCAGAACGAAAAAAATGGATTCACTGTTTTGAAGATGTTACTGCTATAATATATTGTGTGGCTCTGAGTGCTTATGACCTGACATTAGAAGAAGATGAAACAACAGTGAGTATAATGAGTATGACCCTTAAGACAATTATATTTTATTTTATTTAGAGGCGTTCGTCACGAATGCTTGAGTTGTTTGTTGGTAAATAAATAAGCAAAAATACTATTTTTCAGTTGAAATGGACATGGCTTTTAAAGAAGTTTTATAAAAGGAAAGTCAGACATTTGTTACTCCCTTTTATAAATCCCCCACCCCCTCCCCAACGTGTAAGCCAAACCAAAAACCCTTAATTATGAAATCTTAAACATAGACAGACAGACAAACAGACAGACGTTTGTATTTGGTATCAAGTATTAGAATATACATAGACATTTTACCCGAATAAATGTATGAAGGCTATAATTGTTGATTTATAGTAATTTCTATTATGTTATAATAGATTCACCTATTTAACCTATTTAGTATTGTTATTATTTAGTGCCTAGTTTGGGTAAGAAGACCACATACTATATTAATTCTGTATTGTATGTGATCTTTTTATAAACCCAGGTGTGGTAATTGGGATACTGTATGCTAATAGAGAAGCTGCTTTTTCCATCTATTTCCTGCATGTCATATTCATAGGTTATACAACCGTCTATCTCATTTGTTGAATTTTTGTTTTAGTGACATTTAAATACTGTATTTGTCACTGTGTTTGGAGGGATTGGGGGAGGGGGGTGGGGTAGAGAAGAGAAGAGAAGAGAAAATTCACTTAGCACTACACATTTTTCTGTGCATAGGAGTAAAATCATGGAACTTGCACAGTTTAGCCATTTTCCTTTCAAATTTAACTTTGTTTTTCTTTTTGTGATTTTGGAAAATTCGACCCAGTCTGTCATCCGATAAATAGTGTGAGGTTTTTTGGAATTTGCAATGTTTTTTTTTTCCAAAATAAATTGAAAGCGAGAATGGTAACCACCACTTTCTATTTCACATATTAACTTAGGAGACCGTAGAGCATCCACCTACAAAATATGAAAAAATTACATTTCTCAAATGCATTTATTAATTGGTAAGCATAGATGAAGGTTCGATTTCAGGATGACTCAAGAGTACATGACTTGTACATGTAGTTCAATATTTCAACATAACGGCTGCATTTGTACAATATTACTTGAATATTATTAAATGCTTAGTACATGTAGCTAGAAAACTAATTAAGATTACCTTTTGTAATCTTAAGCTTGTCTTGCGTAAGCTTGTTTAAAACATGTAATTTTGCAAGGGATGGTGTTATTTTTATTCAACTTCAGCCATGTTATCAAGGCCATATTTTGTCTGCATATTTTGAGGTCATGTAGCACAGAAACGAGAATGGTGACCCCCTTTTTTAATTGCATAATTTATTAAAACGTCCATGGTGTAATGAACAACTAGTTATTATTAATTACAGAACTAACTAACAGGAATACATGAAAGTTGATGAGGGAAAATGGGGTTTGGAAAATGACCTTGAGTTTTTGCTTAAAATCTCCTCCTTCATTCAATGAAATCTCTTCCTTCATTCAATGTAGAGGTAGTGTGTGTGTGTGTGGGGGGGGGGGGGGGGGGGTAACCTCTCTGAAGAGCCCTGTACAGGGAGTGGTGGCTATAAATGAATAATGAATGATGCTGTGTGACTTCTGATTGTCTTAATCAACTTTTTTCAGAACCGTATGGATGAAAGCTTGAAACTTTTTGAGTCCATCATCAACAATAAATGGTTTTTGGATACATCTGTAATTTTATTTCTTAACAAGAAGGATTTGTTTGAAGAGAAAATTACAAAGTTCTCTCTAACAATTTGCTTTCCTGATTATCCAGGTGGGTTGAATAAGCGAGTTTAACAGGCACATGTCAATCCATTGAGTACAATGTCTTTATTTAGTATACCCCTTCTGATGGGATAGACTAATATTGATGTACAGTAGTAGTTCTAACAGGTCATTTTCCCAAGGGTCTTCTTTCTTTCCTTTCTTTTTTTCCTTCCTAGCACTATGAATCTCTCTCTCTCTCTCTCCCCCACACTGTCATAAACATTGTTCCTTCCAACTTTTCGTTTTTCCATCCTTCTTTCCTCCCATTCCAAAGCCACTTCTAGGACCCCTCTGAGCCACTATGCCCCAACTCAACAGCCATTTCTCCCACCCCACTATGCCCCCAATGCACAGCCACCCCAACCCCCCCCCCCCCATCCCCTCCCACCCCGCTGGGCCAATACACCCCCACTCAACAGCCACTTCTACCACCCTTCTGGGCCACTATGCCCCCACTCCACAGCCACCTCTCCCACCCCTCTGGGCCACTACGCCCCCACTCCACACCCACTTATCCCACCCCTCTGGGCCACTATGCTCCCAATGCACAGCCACTCTCCCACCTCTCTGGGCCACTAATCCTATTCAAACCAAGAAGGCGACCGAGTAAAAAAGGTGCATTCATGCACTGAATCCAAATATGACAACCAATTAGAATAACTATTGCTCTGCTTTGGACTGACTAGCCTCGTGTTCACGTGGAAAAATAAGAGCTTTTTTGCGTGTTTGAGAGGCTAGTCAGTCTAGAACAATAGTTATTGAAATTGATATTTCACCGTGTTTCCATTCGGTGTATTGTTCAATTTTGTCCCCATATATATATATATATTTATGTTTATATTTATATATTTATATTTATATCTTTATATTCTTTGATAATGACGTCAATACTGTTGTTGTTACAGGACCGAACACATTCGATGATGGTGCAAAATATATAAGAAAACAATTTGAATCAAAGAACTTAAACGATGAAAAAGAAATATACACTCACCTGACTTGTGCGACGGACACACAAAACATCAATTTTGTATTTAATGCAGTAACGGACACAATTATAGCTACTAATTTGAAAGGATGTGGTCTGTATTGAGACCTGTGGGTGACAGCATATATTTGAATGGCACTGGGTGCTGAGACTTCGAACAAGTTTGTGAGATGCTCAGACTCAAGCAGCGATGAACATTCATTAAGTGATGACGTCAAGCCCTGTGGAAGAACACAAATACTACTAATACTGTATTATTGCTGAATACAAACGGGCTACAACTTACAGTTAAATGATTATTATAATTTATAATAACGATAGTAATAAGGTGGTCAACTATCAGAATGACAATGGATCAGCACAATTTTACCAGACCAGGCCTTGCTATACTCGTGTAGGCCATCGTGTGATAAAAAAAACCCATTGAAGCCGATAATCTTAAAATAGTAATTATAGTTTATTTTTAAGCATTTTTTAAAATAATTCGTAAGGCTTTGATGAGATCATTAGAGTACATTGTACCAGTAATTTTACTTTTTAAATGACAACAACATTTTAAATGTAAATAGACCCTGAATATGTGGTGGTTTTTAAGAAGTGACTATTGGCCCTTCCGAGGTTGATGAAAACTGGAGCGAGGTGGAATAGACGCTTTTCAAGTTCTAAATTACCGCTGTGTTTCTTGATTACAGACTCATTTACTCAGGGTTAGCCTCGGTTTTGTGTAGAATATTCACGTGTTCTAGTCAAGGTCCGTCAAGTTTCAAAGTGTCCGTATTGTTGAAGTTGTGCATTCTTTACTTTACCGTTGGTATTTGTGAATATTTAGACGCTGATTCGAGGCTAAGCCTTAGTAAGGGCTGTTTTAGGTGACATGTTTCCAAGATGGCGTCTATTTCGTCCCTTAAAACAATGTTGAAGTTGTGCATTCTTTACTTTACCGTTGGTATTTGTCAATATTTAGACACTGATTCGAGATAAGCCTGAGTAAATTAGTCTGTAATCAAGAAACACGGCGGTCATTTGGAACTCGAAAAGGGTCTATTGCTGTGAGTTTAGGGGCTGTTTTAGATGACATGTTTCCAAGATGGCGGCTATTTCGTCCCTTAAAACAGCCCTACTATGCACTGCATTGGAAACTCGACCCAATTTTTTCATCAACCTTGGAATGTCTGATCCTAAAATTAGCTAGTCATCATGGCTACAAGCTGACGATGATTGGAGAAACTGTCTTATGAATTTATTTTTTACAACTGTTGTCTTACATGTAGTTGGAATCTCAAGATTAATTTAATATACGCGCAACTTCACATTATTCAAACACTAATAATTAAATTTGATCTTAATATCAGAACAAATACATTGTAAACTGACATACTACAGTTCTTGTCTGCCTCATTGCTCATTTTCTGTTGGTGCGGTTTCATTTCTGGGCTTGTTCTTCCACCATTTCATTCCATGCCTTGACATTTTTCGTGATGTAGTATGATACACAAGAATGGACTTTTTAGCATATCTCCCATTTCAGATCACATGACATTCCCTAGATAATTGTTCTTTTAGACTATGACGAGCATGTTAAAATTTTTACATATGAAAGAATCAACTCCCAAGAGTGGCATCACATGGTATTAAATATTCATAAACAAAGTTATAAATAAGTGTGAGACTGCTCGTGCTTCTCCTTACACTTCCTTCGTGCTTACGCCAATTCTTGCATGCTTTATTACTGAACGGAGCGCGGAAAAAGCTGGGCTTTTTAAAAAAAATTTTTGGTAAATATATACAGCTATTTCAAAAGAGGTTGAATAGTGCATTCCAAGACCGAAGTGCATTGTGGGTCAGTGACATTGTCTAAAGTAGGATTAATAATTAGTATTAGTTAGTTTTAGTGCATTTCATCTGAAAGAATATACTAACTACATATAGATAGTTAATTGTTGTATACTTACTTTTTATTCAAATTTCCCTGCTAGCAGTTTCTCCTTTAATCTCCTTTTAGGCGGGGAGGAGGGGGACTGCCGATGTAGAGCGTTTCCTTTGATACACTGCCTCCACGATTGTGGACGAACGAAACCAGTTTTTGACCGGGTAAATGTAGTGCGCATGAGCAAATGTAACACACCGTGGCGCCAAACGCTTGACGATGCATAATTGTATATTATCGAATGGTATCCAACAACTGATTCTTTACGTCTTCTTTAACACTCTTTGATGCAACTGAGTCCCTAATAATGAATTGGACCGCAACATGCTTAAACTTACACATATATTTACTAGTATGTTAACTTCAACTTTAATGCCGAAGAATCGTCATGTCAATGTCATTCATTTTAGCAAAGCCAAGAAAAATACAAAAGAAAAGAATTCACATATATAAATAAATTAATTAAATACAAATATATTTACTAGTTAATGTTAACTTTAACTTTAATGCCTAATAATCGTCATGTCAATGTAATTCATTTACTAGCAAAGCCAAGAAAAAGTCACATCGATAAATTATTAAATTAAATTAAATAAATCAACTTTGTTTATACGGGATGAAACTTGACAATAATCGAACTGATAAAATTGTGGTCCTCTTCATTTAACGTTTCATAGTTGATTAGGGACGGGACCGCCATTAACGTGGTCTACCGAGATATGTAGTTACAAAGGCAGCGAGCACCTTCTAACTTAACGTGCTGAATGTTTTGGTCCCCTTCCGCATGCTCTTACCAACTGAGATAACTGCGTGGTGCTTAATCGACATTGGCATCTATGGTACTATGCATAAATAATAGATAATTAAATAACGACGATTATGGACAAAAAGTACTTCGAATTTAAGTAAAATGGCGGCTATGAGGACTAGTCCTGGGAAATGGTATTTACAAAAACAGAAATGGAAGTTGAATTCGAATTTTAGGAAAGTTCACCAATTATGATTAGTTCTTTCATACTACTCGTTCTATAGTATAAATACACAGGTGTTTATTGAAAATCTCGCGCGCTGATTGTGGTCGAGAAACTCAGATTATCACACGATAATCACCTCCAGCGATAATATCCAAAATGGCGGCCAGCCGCTTTGTTGCTGCCCCTAATTTTAAATGCGTCTTTTATCTTCTTCTTCTTCTTCGTCTTTTTTTTTTTTTTTTTTTTTTTTTTGCTGAAAGAATCACCTATGTATTTATACTAAATAAATATTCACCTCAGGCTCAGAGAATATTGGGAATAATGACCTCAACTTCGTTTCGGTTATTATTCCCCGATATTCGCTTCGCCTTTGGCGAATAATTGTTAAATACTGGTACTGACTTTAGACGATTCGTAACAGGAAAAACGATAGAATAGTGTTGTTTATGAGTTCTTTTTACAGGATCTTGGAGGTATCTTGGTATTAGAACTTTTTCCTTACTATGCGAACCACTCTTCGCTCGGTACAAAACATATCAGTCGTACTGCAGAGAGCCTCTCGGCGACTCTCACTCGAGTCTTGTTTGTCATCTTTCGTGTTACAAGCGAAACCGTGTCTTCTCCGAATGGGACTACTTGATGATGATTTTATCGGCAATCTCTTGTTGCTTGGATTGCCCTCATTAGTAGACGAGTGGAGTGAGCGTTCGGGGATTGTGGGCGAAGATGGAGCACTCTTAAGGTAAATGGGGTCCTGAACGAACCCCTTCTTTCTTCCAGGTGACTGTGGTGAAAGGGACCCCCTCTCTTTTTCGCATGCCAATTTGGGATCCAGGCAGTCGGCTCTTGGTTGTGGGCTTGAGGCATCTGTTCGTGTTTTGTCTGGTATTTTTGGTAACGGGGGTTTTACAGGAAACTGCAGACCATTTGCGCCTTCTTTCTTTTTCTTGGAGGTTGTACATTTTGGACTGATGGCGTCTTCGTCCTTATTACCTGGTGATTGGAGTGTCTGTTTTTCGTTGTCGCTGGCAGGCTCTACTTTTTTAATTTTTAATTTTATTCTCTTTTGTCTGCATTTCTGGGGTTCTTTCTTGGTTTGATTGTCAGTAACCACAGTACACAAGTTTTTCTCTACGGCCGTATTCTTGTCACAGACCAAACCGTTGTCGCTACTTTGATTTTTACTTTTTTCTTTACTTTTGGCGACAGGAACGGCCTTTCGTACTCCTTTAACTTTCATACCTGGAGCACTGGTTTTCTTCCTTTCCATCGCCGAGTATAAACGTATCTCGATGAGAATTGTTAAATAGTACTCTTCGTAGGATTAGATCGTACGAAGTAATCTTTACAAACTGAAGTTTAGAGTGAAATTATTTTCCCTTTTTATAGGAAATGCCTTGATAAGGAAGGCTTTTCTTCACTATGACGCTTACGACAATGATACGTCATTTACATATTTCATTTGCGCATTCTTTAAGAATGGGATTTATTTGACTTACATTCTAATTCAGTTCGAAGAAGTCTTAGCTCAGATAATTAGAACGCCCGTTTCTTAAAACTACCGGTCTGGATAAAAATGAAATTTTGGTTATTCATGGAGCTGATCACAATCGTGTGAGAAATCACGCCTCATAACCAGTCTTTTTCTCACTCCCCTTAGTTACCGTTGCTATGCATGCATGTCTAACGAGGTTAAGAGTGTTAAAAAAAAAAAAACAGAATTGAAAACTCTGATTTCAGCCCTAGCCCTCTTGCATGGATACCTTATTATCTATCCAAAATACAAATAAAAATTACATTTTAAACGCGTATGTGCCCATTTTCATTTCTTTCTTTGTAATAGACTTTTCCAGAATTCACTTGTATGACCACGAAACAATGGTTTGAAGTCGAGACTTAACTTGATTCCTTCATTCGTTAAGTTCACCCTCGACTTGAAACCATTGTTTCGTGTTCTAGCTGTCAATCGAATAAAAAGGGAAAGGCTCACTTTATTCTAGATTTTCTTCCATGACGGCCGATCATGACCTCATTATTGACGTCTTTCGGTAGAGTGCTGTACGTAAGACTCTGAAGTTTTATTGAAACCAATTAAACAAAATGGCTTTAATGACTCCCTTTTATGGTAATTTTCACTAGTTAGGATTGTTGTCATGGTGATTGTTTACATTTGATCTTATTCGTAGTCACGCGTTCTTGTGTCGTTGGGCCGGTATCCCCAACCTGCGAGACCTAAACACATGTATTCTTTACTGATAAATCACGATAAGCCGAGTTTTTCCGCACAGGTACCTTATACATGCTAATGTACATTTCTTGACCTTAGGTATGGTAATTCTTTGACACCCTATTGTTTTAGAGTTAGCCGAGATTTTTGCAAGCAAGGGGAATTATATGACAATGAGAGAACCACATAAAGGGCTTCACTTTTTTTAATAACAGTGGTCCTCATAACAAAGCTCTCTCAAAACATTTCTCTTATTTATTTTTAGTTCATGACCACCTCCGATGCCGCCATATTCCAGAAATACAATTATAATCTTTTAGATATTTAAAAAATGTTCTATTTTCATGCGTTTTTGCGAAAGTTCACGGTTAAAGCGTCTAGCTTTTCTTCCTTGTCTTTGGTTACGAATGCAACGGATCTGATTTCCTTTGAATGGAATTAAAAGAGGTGGGATATCTGCATAGCCTTTGTCCGCTAAAAGAAATATGTTTGGCGGGAAATCAAGCGCCATCCCAGGCCCTATTGAATTCATTGAACGAAAGCTTTGGGAATCATGTGTGCTACCTAAAAACCCAGTCTGGAGAAATCGAATGTGGCCAGAAATGTCGCATATCATTTGAGTGTTCATGAGGTGGAAATGTCTATGTCCACAGTAAAAGCCTCTCTGAAGCTCGGTCAAAGGAACTTGAATTTCATGAGATGTTACATCTATGCAGCCAACTACAACTACTTGGTTACTAGGCCAGGTTGCGCGAGAACGAAAGTGATGCCAGAAGACACCTAAACCTTGATAAAGTAATGCAGATATTGTTTGTGAGCTAACATCAAATAGCAATGCAAGAGTGTCGAGGAAGGGGTATTTCCGCAGCCATATGAAGACAAGTAGAACACGGTTGACGATATCCAGTTTAAAACTTCTTAATCAGCTCAATTAGCCCCCCCCCCCCCCCCTAAACTCAATTAGCCCCCCCTAAAATTTTGGCTGGATCCGCCCTTGAATAGGGTTCATTCTTGGGGTAATCTGAAAAACGATGTCAAGGAATGTTTCGGTAGTTTCTCCCACAATAAATAAATACCGTTGACGGGCTATCAGAGTAAAGAGGTCACGCCCCGCGAAGTTATACCCGTAAAAATTAGGTAGAGGTCGTTGCCTTAGAGTCAGTTGTTGGTACAAAGGTGGTACTACAGATGTAATCAAAAGATGTAAATGTGCCAGAACATGGACAAGAAGATGAATACCTTTCTCTATTTGAGGTATGGATTGTTGGATGGTCTCATCGAAGTAATGGCAGAAATAAGACGTTGTAATGCAAAAAAAGTAATAGAAGTAAGGTAAATTAGGTAAATCCTGTCGTCATCGTCCATCCTGAGTCCATAACCTGCCGGTAGTTCTAAATAGTGCTTTTGTCTTTAACTACATGACTGCCTATGATTAGCGCTATCATTTATAGCGTTTTAGGTGTTAGTTTATAATACGAGCTGATCACCCTGCAGTATGACAATTCTAATAACTGGCTTGGTTGACTTCCTAATCTTTCAATTCTCGACTTTCACATCCCCATAATGCCTTGCGTTTGGGGGGGGGGGGGGGGTAACCAATCAAAAAACTGTCCCAAATTAAAAGGTTTCTTAATTGAAATTATACTATACCTGCTTTTATCTGTACAATACTGATTATCAGTTTATAATTTATTCCAAGTTATTTTTGCGTGTACAGATCATGAAGAGTTTTGGTCTTAGAAAATGTATTGACTTACGAAAAAATGTTTAAAATTTACCTTGAACGTCTTCAAGCTTCTATCTTTTTCTGTTTTTCACTTCTTCATTTTATCTTTGGATACCAAACGAGGTATTTTCAACATTGCCTGATCAGCCTTCAGCAGAATAAGTGGGTTTTTACCCCTCTGGTTACCCCCCAAAGACGCAAAGGATTATGGGGATGTGAAAGTCGAGAATAGTGAAAAAGAGAACAGTAATCTTAATTACGACTCCGATAAGACTGCCCGTCATGGGAATTAAAATGCTTTATGTTAAAAGCACTTAACATAGGTATGCAACATGATGTAATAAGGAGTGGAGCTCAGATTTTTAATGGTATTTTTTATTATGCATTTTTTATCACTACCACTCGGCTTTGAAATAAGGGCCAATATATGTGCCATTATATATATGACTATCTTTGTCATTTATCTTATTGTAATTTCTATAATTGATGATAGCACAACGTACACCAAACTTATGTAAACAGTGAAATGGTTTCCTTTGATTTTACATTATAAGATCATTTCCAAAGAATTAAGCTGCATTAACCGATAATTTTTAATAATTACATAAATTCATTGAAAAAAAAGTTGTTAACGAATATCTTCAAATCAGTTTGTTTCAGAGTAAAGCTGAAAACCGGAGGAAGCCCAAAGGGAAAGCTTAATATTTGGAATCTACAATCACAGGTACCTTACCTGTTTGCACTAAGAAAAAACAAACAGGAAAGCATTTTAGATACCAGGTATAAGATATTTACATTTTACATTGTAATGTGGTGATTTGCACATAAAATGTAATGAAATATTCGTTTATTAGCTCAGTCGGCATACACTCGGGTATTTTCCGTAAAATGCCCGGATATATTCCGGAAATTTAAGTGAGACATGAAACTAGTCATCTGATTGGTCCATCCTCAAGACCATTCAGTATATAATCCTTTGCGCCAATTTGTTACGTTCTCTTGCTGCTTTATTCCTTTAATCTCGCTGTATTATATGCAGCTTTCGACCCTAAGGA